>NC_140634.1:1765000-1867500 GCF_057382275.1 Copadichromis virginalis
AGAAGTATACGGTAGATTATTGGTGCAATACGCATCTCTGTGATCACAAATGCGACAGCCAGACGGGGAAACATAGGCCTTTCCTGCTGAACGGAGACTGTCACAGCTCTTGTTGTTGTATAGTTCAGCTTGCTGACAGCCAAGAGCTACAACCTCTGGCCTTCCACCTTAATCCTTTCTGGGTGCATTCACCTGCAGCCTTCATTGTGCCTGTGACAGATCTCATCTGCGTCACCACACTGAGTTGCTGCTGGGCCTTTAAAGGCATCGTAGCTGCAGAAATCAGCACGGCTAATACGGCCGTTTGCTTCGTGGGCTTCTTGTCTGGGATATCTGGAGTGTGTGTGTGTGAGGCTGCAGCCCTGCTCGCCCACTGCACTGTCTTTGCTCAGCCTGTGAGAGGTAACCTGCTTGTGCACCCAGGCTTCAAAGTTGCGTGCTCACATTTCACGTCTGCCACTGGAGCAGCCAGCTGCTCGCTGAGACAGACCTCAGTGACCTCATTAGAAATCTCAACATTATTAGTTTTGTTCCTCATGTGTTTGTGTGGGAGAGAGAAAGCTCTATGATAACAACAGAGATGGACGAGTGAACTGATTCTGTCTCGAGAAAGAACAAAATCCTAGAATGTCTACAGGAAACTCAAAATTCCTCACCTTGGTTGCTCTGTGGCGTCAGCTGTGGTAAAGAGGCTGAGTCACTCGGGTCAGTGACCTCAATTATGGGGCCTTGTAATCTGAAAAAATGGAGAGCCTCTTTAAGAAACTTGCAACAAACTGAGAAGAATAGAAGAATGCCTTTGCAAAGGCTGCTTTTGTCTAATAGTTTTATTATTTAACATGTTATAAAACAGAGAATATTTCTAACCAATTCTTATCTGTGACCAAAATGTGCCTATTTTCACCTTCTTCAAACAGACAAAAGAACGTTTTGTCATCACTGTGGCATCATGATCCATGAAGACAGTTTCTGTGTTCTCCTTATCAAACCAGCATTTTTAAGATGACATCTTTTCCACCCTAACAAGACATTAATTGTGTTCTTAGGGTGGAAAGTAGAACAGTGAGATTGCTCAAACTGTCGGGCTGGAATGGGAAAAGAAATGCGCTCTCAAGTCCGAGCTTCTGAGTTTGTCATGAGCTACAAGTTGCAATTTGGTATTTCTGCGTGTACAAGGCGATTAGTCTTTACTTTTGAAGAACCGAGAGACACCCTCAAATTTTCTATTCACACAAAAACAGAAAGAAAAATGCATCCAGCAGTGTAAATCATCTGGCTGTGTGCGTGTCTTCTAGCTACTGTTATTGATTTGCAGCTTTTTTCTTTTTATTCTGGTCAGCGTGCAGGTTCATGCTTGCTCTTTGCAGTTTTGGTTTCAGGAGGGGATGTTGGCCTTGTCTGATTTGTCTGTTTTAGGAAACGTCTAGAGCAAAGCATGTGTGTTTTTGATGCTAACACCTGTGTGCAAGTGAGACAAGCAAGAGCAAAAGCTTTGCACCTGAGCCATGAATTCCCATCAAGCTTGCTGCAGTTTGCTGGTCCAGTTACCCAGAGCAGGTATCTCTGTTCCAGCAGGCTGTCTACTAAAAAGCATTCAAGAGCTTCAGATGTAAAATGTGAGAAACAGACTCGAGTAAACTTTGCAGTTTACATGTGTATGATCACTTCAGATCCTCGATGTGATGACTGATCACTTTAGCGCTTACAAAGCCGTGGAGCTGCATTAACATTTAAATGCACGGTGCTCAAAGGTCAGTGATGTTTTCAACATGTTGAGAAATCCTCAGAACAGCGCACAGATTCACTTTTCTTCTGAGGACAATAACTACCAGCTGCGGCGACTGCAGCTCAAACCGCTGCTTTAACATATGCTGTCACAACCAAACTGCTCCCTTTCTTTTAGAGCCTGTTGCCACTTCTCAGGTTTCCTGTGTATCCTTCCTGTTTAGGGTTCCTCACAGAACCCGGCTGATGTTATCACAGTGCGAGGAGATGATCCAGATACACAGCAAAGCATAGCTGCCTTGTTTGGATTCAGCCTCATAGCTGTGTTTGTGTACCCCCTTCTTTACCTCCAAACGTTGTCCCCTTTCCCACCTCTCTGCCACTTTATGTCTGTGTGTGTTGTGAGAGTGTATCCCGGATGTCCTGTGTGTGTAATCCCGGTTCTGCTGCTGTTTTCCTGCTCTGCTTAAAACATCCAGTGCATCAGAGGCGGGGGGCGGGGAGCAGGGGATCCCTGTTATGGCTCGTTCTCTGATCCCAGTGCGCCCTGATGAACTCCCACACATAACGTCATGATATGTGTGATGATCAGGGATGTTCAGAGTAGACTTAATGTCTGACATTGCTCTTGATGCATTCTTACAAAGTGCAGGAAAGTCTCCACAAACATGAACCCAAGGGCCAATTTTTGGAGCTCATGGTAACTATGGCGCCTCACTGAGGCCAAAAAGGTGCATATGGACAGTAAAGCTAGACATATCATTTCGTTTAGCCACAGGTGCAAAAAATAAAGCAACAGAAATAGAAAGAGCGGCAATGAGACTGGAAATCCTCTATACAAACACTAATCTATTTTCATTTCATAAAATTATGTACAGCAGTCGCTCGTTTATCGCAGGAGTTACGTTCTAAAAACAATAAGTGAAATCCGCAAAGTAGCCAACTTTATTTTTTACAATTATTATAGATGTTTTAAGGCTGTAAAACCCCTCACGACACACTTTACACACTTTTGTTAGACAGGCATGAACATTTTCACACTTTTCTGTCTTGTTTAAACTCTCAAAGTTCAAACCTTGTAGAAAATGAGTCCAGTATTACAGAAAGAAACCAAAGGAACCCGCAGGTGACGACGTTTCATCAACACTGTTGTTTGTTGGGGAGAAAACTTACCCCCTAACCCTATCCCCAGTCTGTCAGTGCGCCCCAGGGCAGCTGTGGGTACAATGTAGCTGCCATCACCAGTGTGTGAATGTGTGTGACAATGAGTGAATGTAGTGTAAAGCGCTTTGGGGTCCTTAGGGACTAGTAAAGCGCAATACAAATGCAGGCCATTTACCATTTCACCATTTACAGGACTCACTGCTAGGATCGAAGATTTATGTAAAGTTGACGAGCTGAACATGTTCTGTACTGTACAGCAGACACGGCACGAGATTGATTGGCTGTAGACTATTGTCAATCAGGACGCAGAACACAACGCGCTGTAAAAAAAAACAAAAAACCAATGGAAAGTTCCCCCCCCCCCCCCCCCCCCAAAAAAAAAAAAAAAACCAACAAAAAAATCTGTCAAACAGCGAGAGGTGAACCTCGTTATAGCGAGGGACCACTGTATAACAATTTATTATTAACAAAAAGTTCATATTCTGCTTGGCTAACTTTAGACGAGGGCTAAATTCAGGGCTAAAGGACAATGAAATGTATTGAACATACACCAGCTAAACACAAAAGAGGGATGATGCCAGCTGGAAAGTTTCAGGTCTTTATCATCTAAAGAGCCATCGCTGTGTTACTGTGCAGTGTAGGCCGCACCTGTCCCCATCACAGCTGGAGGGACGTTACAGTAACACTCGAACAACATATATTTATAGTCAGATATATCAGGCAGTCAAACGTGTTATAAGAATATTTAGAATGTTTCCAGGACACTGAGTTATAAAGTAACAAAGATTACATTCAGACATTAAAATGGTGTATGGGGCATTGCAGCTGACTGCTCCTTTAAAATGTAAACAGTGTATATACACTTATGTTTGTTGAAACCTAATATTAAACAAAGGTAGGTGACTGTCCTGACTCTTTAAAAATCTTTAGTGTAAAACTCTGAGCAGCCGGAGCCCTGACACTGAACACTCATTCACTAGAGTCGGTCACCATCTGCACGAGCATCTGGACTTCATTAGTGAGGCGATGAAAGGACTGCCACAAAGAAAGACACTTGAAAACACACACACACACACACACACACACACACACACACACACACACACACACACACACACACACACACACACACACACTCTTTGAGCCTTGATTGAGATTTACAAAATCATGTGATAGAAGTTTGCCACAACCGGAAATATTTCCTTTTTGACATTTTGTATCAGTAAGAAAACAATTTGCACACGAACAATAACACAGCTTTTATGGCCATTATCAGACACAGTGAGACATTCCCATAGCTCGGAACAACAACCAGGCCTATTCTGAGTGCAAACAATGGACAGACAGATACTGTCAGAGCCAACAAGTGTGTGTGTGTGTGTGTGTGTGTGTGTGTGTGTGTGTGTGTGTGTGTGTGAGGCCTTTCTAGACCAATTGGCATCTACGTTTACCTCCCCAATAACTTCACTGGAGCATCATCAGCAAGGCCTTGGGGGATTTGAAATGCACCATCCCTCGCAGAGCAGACTCATACTTGCAACATTGCACGAACTGACTCTGCAGTCACCCAGCTTTCTTTCCCACCCTATAAAAACCACCTGATGTCTGGAGAACCAAAGTCTGCTTTATATGTGGTCCTCTGGATTCAAGTCTGTGACTGCAGCTGGAATACAACATAAAACTGTATGGCAGAAACAGGCACTCTCTAGTTGTGCACTTTTCATTTGCACAAACTGGCAGGAGGAATCAAGCAGACTATTATCTGAAGTGCATCCTTTGTAAACTTTGACTCATGGAGAAACAAAGAAAATGACTCGTGGTGATCAAAGAATCACTTGTCAGACAGGGAAGTGCTAATGTTAGCCTCAGCGGTGTGGCCTGCACATAAACATCTGCCCACCATGCATCATAAAATACGTCTCACAGGATGTTTTGATGGGTATTCATCCATCTTGTGTTCAATCAATTTACCAAAGGCAAGATTGTGTCCAAAAATTCTTCTCTATATGAGTCTGTGTTCACAGGGGGATTATAGAGCAGTAAACTGAAACATGGTTGTGATGTGCCACACATCCATGTTCTGCAGTGACGTCTGGATCGTCTGTAGTTGTCTTTGTTTGAAAAGGATGCGTGCTACACTAATGAAGAGGCAACACCGCAAATGAGATCTTCAGTTCACTTCACTGAACAGCTATATTTGGTTATGGATCTATCTACCTGTCTATATGCCATGTTTTCCAAGCTAATTGTGCTTACTTTGGATTTCTCTAATGTTTAGCTAACATTGGTGTTTGAGCAGAACAGGAAGCATTGCTTTAAATGAGTCATGCAGTAATACGAGAATGATCAGTGTTTAATGTTTCCATTTGTAAAATTGGTCCCATTCTTTGGGATACAAATGAATAATCTCCTTACATGCAAAGCCAATTCACATCTAAGAATGACCCTGTTTTGTTTTATTAGTTTGTTCAAAGATCTGCTCCTCCAGTTGAAGTAACTGTGCCTGAAATACCACAGAGGGTTTTTTCCTTTAAATAAACCGTATAATTAATTATTACAAATTGCAGTAAAATATAACATCTCAAGTATGTGGAATGACAGCTGAGACTGTTTAATACAGACTGATACTAATAATTGTGTAATTACAGGAAAATCCAGAGCAGCTTTAAATGAGATGTGTCTGACTGGAAGTGGGGGGTTCAGCATCACTGGGTATGTGTATTTACTAGCATGTTGATTACAGTGTAGCTTGTAGTGGGAGTGGATGGTTCCAGTGGCTCATGCACAGCGGCCCCTTGTGCATATGCTGGCACAGAACAACAGCAGCAGCGGAGATGGGAATGTAATCACAGCACCGCTGCAGATGAATATCGATTCGGTTGTTATGTTTTAGCCCCAAGCAGGACATCAAGACGTCTGTGTTTGCCACATTTAGGCATTAGAAGTCGCAGTCCAGGACTGGGGCATATTCAGGAGGTGACAGAAGTGCTTTCAGGCCTGCTCTCACAGTTAGTGTTTACCCTGGAGTGCAAGGAGCCAGAGGAGTGTGTGTGGGTTTGTGTCTGTGCTCAAGATGACCCACTAGGCATACAGTCGCTCCTGCTGCTTCCCCAGGACAACTCAGCAAGTGTATGCATACATGTTTCCCTGTGTGCCTCGAATCCTTGTCTTTGGAAAGTCAATGAGTTAATTTAGGAATTAGGTAAAGTAACTGGGCACGATGAGGTGCTGAGCTCTTTGAAAGTCAGCAAAGTGCAGCGTATAGAGCATAGGCTCTGTACACGTGAGCAAATAAAGAGGGTGACGGTGTGTTTCTGGCTGCCAGATGTACTGTAGACTGTGTGGCATACGAGAAGTGAATCATGGCTTTAATTAAGTGGAGGAAGGCTGAGTCGTGTCTCATTAAATTAAGAACATTTAAACCTGCCTGTTCTACATCAGCTACTGGGACACTTTACAGAACAACGGGAGGGAATTTCCACTCCTCCTCCTTCGACTCTTCTTCCTCTAGCCTCTCCTGACTCACTCCATTTGCCAGAGAAAAGGAATTATCTGCCCTGTGTACTCTTTGAACACTGTTAAATGTCATTGCCTTTAGAACTTTCATCGTATGATAAAATGCTGCATTTCTTTAAACGTAAGTCATCCAGGTCTACTAGGAGCTTTTTAAATGATTAGTAATATATTCAGTTTTAGCCCTGGCTTTCTCTGAGCGTGGCAATCCCCCAGGTCTGTTAACCCTGCCACGGGTATATTGCTCATCCTAAAAATAAATAAATACATTGTAAAACTGTGGCTCTGCCTTTGTCAAGCCTGAGAAGACAGTCACAGTGTAGCATAGCATAATGATAACTAAAACAGTATATAATATTAGACTTAAAGACGGTGGATTTTTAGTGGGAAAACATGGGTGGTGTATATATAGGTGGCCCATATTAGCACTTACATGCTACATGAATGAAAAAGATCACCATCCAGATTAGCATGCCTGTAAATGCAGAACTCTGGCGTGGATGGTTAAGTCCGCCATTGAGGGTCCCAAGCCCGGCTGAGAAAGGAGGAGGGTTGGCGTTGGGCTAGCGACCCACCCTGTAAAGATCAACTTGCTACTGAAAGGGCAAATCAAAGTTATCATGACCAAGATGGCTTCAGGATACCTTGACATCCATCAACACACCTGAAGGACCTCGACTTCGTGGATGACATCGCTTTGTTGGCCGACGTCCGGAAGAACATGACGACCATGACACCAAGCTTGGAGCAAGAGGCAGCCAAAGTGGGCTTGCAAATCAGCGGGAACAAGACCGAGGTCATGAGGATCAGTTACGTGATGACTCAGGATCCCATTGTAGTAGGATACCAACCGCTGGAGGAGGTGAACCAAATCACCTACCTGGGCAGCATCTTTGCAAGCGACAGAGATGCTGATCATGACGTCGTGTGTCAGATTGCGAAAGCGGGTGCGCTCTTCGGCCGATCTGGTCGAACGCAAAGATCGATCTGGCGAGGAAGATTAATCTGCTCCATCATTATACCTAACTGGAAAACAGCAGCCAAAATCACCAAAAGACTCAATGTGGCCCAACAGCCATGGCTAAGTCAGATCCTGCCTGTCTCTTACTGGGACCATGTCACCAATGCAGAAGTCCACCGCCGGACTACACGTCCGCTCCATGACATTTTGACTAAGCCACAGGAGGTCACATTCTGCACCAAGTCCTGCACCAACTGCCCAAGATCATGTGGAACCCACTCCATGGAAGACACAAACCAGGACGCCGCCGTACAACATGGCAGAGGACTATCGTTGATGATTTACGCGCCTTAGACATTGCATAGGATGAGGCCGAAGCAGCCGCAGCTGATTGATTATGCTGGCGGAGATCTGCCGCCCAATGCGCTGAACGGTGCAGCAGGACCTAAGTCTAAGTAAAAGCATATCACATGACCACACATGTTTACTGGACTTGTCTCCTGAGCACAAAATCAGTAGCAACATGATAAATGATAACGGTCATGCAGAATGTAAGTGCACAACATCTGCTATCGTAGACGGCAAGGGTAATAGATAGTAATAATTTGTTACCTGTGTCGTAGTCGAGGCAGAGTCCATAGTTTTGTTCGGAAAAAGTCCATGTAAATGACGTGAGTGAGTGAATGTGTGTGACTGAAAAAATATGCTTTTTTGGTAGTGTAAAGGTGCTGTCAGGGGTCAGTGACACTATAATGTTGCTGCACAAGTAGCAGTTGGCCATATCTTTAAAGCCCCTTCCTACCAGCTGTCAGCTGACTAGGCCAGTGTTAGCGGTCCTCGGTATCATTTGGCTGCCTCTTCAGAGAGCCTGTGATGGTTGACTAGAGTAAATGTCTCTGAGAGTCACTGGGGAGATGGCTACTTATTGCCTCAGAATATATCTGTACTTGACAAAAAGCAAGCAAAGGAGCATCTTAATAAAGTGTTATACAAGAGTATATCCTCCTTTTGCATGCATTCTTCCTTTTACTGCTATATAGAAAATGACAAAATAGCTAACAGGACAATCCTGGGGAAACAGGAGGACAAAGGAGGGGGGAACAACTAAGCTGTAGTGCCTCTTCACCTCACTGTACAATACCTTGTGCAATACTTTTGTAAATAGTCAACAGTGCAATAGACTCAATACTTGAAATGTGCAATTCACTTGTATTTTTATTTTTATTTTTATTTTTATTCCTATTTATTCTATTTATCCCCTTCGTATATTTTATTTATATTGTCTCTGTATTTATATATATATATATATATGTGTGTGTGTGTGTGTGTGTGTGTGTATTATATATATATATATATATATATAATATTCTGTAACTCTGTAACTTCTGTCGGTGCTGTGCTTTTTTGGAAATCGAATTTCCCAGAGGAACCCACCCGAGGGATTAATAAAGTTCTATCTAATCTAATCTAATCTAATCCGACTACATGGACATAAAGTCATTATGTGTATTACTGCTTGACTGATTGTACAGCCACTAAACATTTTACCAGGCACTGATATCACTTTTGCTTTTTACCACAGCACACTTGTTTCAATTCTTCCACAGAGCTCTCTTTGCCACTCTCCATCTGAGCTCAGTGTTGCATGAGTTTTTCCAGCCTTGTTTGTTCTGCCAGCGTGGCCAGTTTGGCCCATGGAGCTGGTGGATGGTGCCACTGGCCTTGTTGCAGATTCCACTGTGCAGCATGGCAGTACGCAGCTCAGCGGCCGTTCTGATGGAGTCTCAAAGACTCTTCTCATGTCCCTACATGGAGGTCAGGGCGGACACGTTGGCAAACAAATTTCTTCTCATCACTGACTCAGCAAGAAGTATGAATATGCATACAGACACACACACACACACACCACTCGCCTCTATAAACCTTGAAGACAGAGCTGCAGAGCAATTTTACAAGGCTGCATGAGTAAACAGAAGGCTTATTCCTTTGCTGGAGCTGATAGTTAGTGAGTTAGCTGTGTGCTATTCTTTTGGAAGTTATCTGTGTTTGTGGCAACTGTCAGATAAATACAACCACAACAAAGTATCGCAACGACAAACATTACATGCAAGCAACAAAATTCATCACCAATAATCAAAGTACCACGATATACAATATCCCACGCCTCCAATGTGACCTGGTCTAAAGAGACATACTAGAAGATACTCTTGTATGAGTAGTTTACAGTGTGTTGCCGTGTACTTCTGATCTGATGGTGGTAACTGCCACACTGTTGCTGCAAACCTGCAGTTTTACTAGATATAGTTACGGTTTGAATTGAGTTTTTTCTACAGGCCAAACAAGTTTCTAGTTAAAGAGAAATACTTGTATTCATTTACAACTTCAGTGCAGTAAACAGCTACTTTTATGGGTCTTTATTTTCCTGATGTTTAACTGAAGAAAACTACTTAATCACACCAAGGAACAACCGTATCCATCTTTTTTTCCCATTGTCTGCAGTCAAACCAGCATCAGCAAATGCCAAATGTAATAAAAGAGTGATATAACACTCCCTGTAGTGACAGTAGATGACACTGCAGCATTTACTCTACCTCCACCAAAAACCTGTAGAAGCCTGTAATGGGACAGAAACGGACAGCGAGGAATCGGATAAGACTTATTGCCGGGGTCTCTTGCATGCCCCACAGCTGAGCCCTCACATCTTTCCACCCTTAACCCCACTGAGGCTGAAAAGATTGTCCCTGAAATGAGTGAGGGACAGATCTACAATGAAGAGTTACACTACAGAGAACAAGACCATGGAGCTCAGTTTGATTTTATTTATACCGTGTGTGAAGAAGACTCCCCATGCATCTGATAGATATGACTCAAACCAGTGCAATGTAGCTGCTTTAACACCAATGGTGTTTAATCTCTGTAGCGAAACACTGTGATCAGTGGTACTGAATGCCAAGATGTAGCAGAACAGCCAGAGCGAGATGAGGCGGCTGTCTGAAGACTGAAGCATTAATTAACGGTGAAACTTCTTTGAGCAGTCTTGTTGAAATGATTGAATTTAACTCTGAAAAATCGATAGGAGCAAAAGCAGTTATCAAAGTTGCTGCACGTAACGATGCATCTGTGGGACGGCTGTGAATGTTGCTCCTACAGTTAAAATCATATTTGTGAAGTTATTGCTAGTTAAGGTTGCAGGGATACTTGGACTGACTGAGCTCTGAGTCTGTGTCAGCTTGGCTGCAGAGCTGCACAGAAACCTGGGTGCTTCCTGTTTTCCTCGATCTGTGCCAAATGTCCTAATTTCACCGAGGGCGTATTTGTTAAAGAATAGAATAACAAAAATCTTTCAGGCCAAATGAAGATCTTTTGATTGAGTTCAGCAACGTTTCCTTTGGGAGGAAATGGTGTTGCTTAAAGATGCTTTAAGGCGCATGTTTGAAAGTTACACAGGGGAGTCAAGCATCTCTGACTTGTTGCATACCTGAATGCTATTAATACAAAGCCCAGGTGGTTCAAAAGAAAGTGTGCCCTGATAAAGAGTATGTGGGTTACATTATGAGATACATTGCAATATAAAAGTTTGTAATTAATCAAAACACAGATTCCTTTGAAATGCCTTGTTTTAATGTTTACCAAGGAAAACATAAACTGTTGATCACACGTATGTGTTTTACTGGGCGGAGTTTCAGATTAATTAAAGGTAAATGAGTTAGTTCAAAAGTCTGTATAACATGCACACGTTTGAGTGTAAAAGGATGGATTATGTCAGGGCTGTTTATGAACACAGTCACAGTAGTCTGAGTGCTTCACTGATGAGGTGAAAGCCCAAATGTTCCTATTATATTTCAAAGTGCTCAAACGAATGTCCAGGAACATGATGTGTTTAACGCCGGAAGATGTTTTCTTCTATATGAAGAAACTTTAGAGGAAAGCTGACATGACAAAAGCTAAACCTGGAAGTATGTAAACTTAGTAATAATTATTTTATATTTAGACAGAGATATGTGTTTTTGGAGGCAGGCCTATGGTGGAACTATTTATTTACAACTTTCTGTAATCTTCTTTTCCCCAAGCTAACTGATTCTTAGCATCTAACTTTCTGCAAGAAGGCAAATAATTGTTGTTTCAAAGTGTGGAACTGTAGTTTGATGTCCACAGAGCCAATGGCTTCTAACAGGCATATTTAAGGTGTGGCCAGCTGTTTATGCAAAGTCTTGAAAACATCATGGCTCCCTGAGACTCTATGATATGATCCAACCTGAAAATTTTCAAGTCAGACTTGGCCAAAGATTTAGCCCTCAGCAAACATCTCTGCAACAGTTTCCCACTGCGGTGATTATAGTAATTAATATCTCAAAATGAATGTGTTTACGCCTTGCTGACATGGCAATGCTACACGCAGTACCAAAGACAAGGCTGAGTCTTTGTGAGTCTGCTTTCTGTACAGAGTCAGAGCCAGACTGCAGTCAAACCACATGCAGACAAGCAGAGCAGAACATCAGAATACCAACAGCTGTCTGCTCCTCGGATCCCTGCTGTAGTCTGCTGACACTCGTCTCTTCTGTTGTATTTGCTTCTCTGCAATATTTCATTTTCCACTATGTACATATGTTAGGGCCACATTAAAGCATTTTAATATTATTAAAGACAAAAGTCAAAATGTGGAGACCAGCTGGCACAGTTGCTTCAGAATCGGTTTTAGGAACAAGGAAAGGATTTCTCTCTGAGCACATAAACACAGTATGATGTCAGGATGAAGATCAATAATATTGTTTTCCTTAATGTGGCCCTAATACTCCTTTATGCTTTCAACTATGTCTCATTGATATAAATGTACCAACATTAATGATTAAACCAGATTCTGAACTGGACCATGCTCAGACTTGATATGAATGCGTAGTAGTTGGTATTTGCTAATAGTGTCCCTCTGAAGCATGAATGCTGATATATGACCTCAGAGCCTTCATTTTAAACACCTGCCAAATATAGAAAAGAAAATCCAGAAAGCTATATCAATGTCCCCGTCTCATTAAAACCACCACAGCAGCAGGCACAAAGCATAACTGTGGCTTAAAGGAGTCCAGAAGTTTAAAGCTTTTCTTTAAGTACATATTCAGCTCCAGCAGTTGTGACTCGGAGGAAAAATGGGATTCAAACGTCTGTACAACTTTGCAGAACACCTCTGCTCCGTATCTGCCTCGTGTGCAGCTCACCGACCATAAATGGTCAAATACTGGTGCGACTGAATGTGGCTTAAACTGATACTACGTTCTCCTCTCATATTTTCTGTGCTTGCCTCTGGCTTTTCCTGCTCTTTCTTTTATTCTCCACTTTGATCCCCTTTGCTTCCTTTATCTCACCCTCTCCTGTCCTGCTGCTTCTGGGTTTCTGGTGCTTACACCATGCTGCCCAGCAGAACCTCATAGTAGTGTCTCTGAGAAGGCCCAGCTGTCCTCTGCATGTGTGTATGTGACAAAACTGTTTATGTAGCCAAAGGTTATCCATCTGTGTGCTTCATGAATCACTGGTATTGGTGATTAGGAGATATTTATGAGAAGGCTGGGCATCTGTTAACTGCTGGTAAAAAGGGGGAAAGGATGGAGGCAGTGATAGTGGAAAGAAGTGCAAAGAATGACAGCGAGAGATGATAGAGGATGGAGAGGAACAGATGCACAAAGCGTTTACACCTTCCTCCTACTACCAGCTTGCTTTTCGGGCAGGATGGGGTTGCCATGGTGATGGGCGTCCCAGTTGGCTGGGGGTCCTCTTGACACAGTAGCGTAGCAGAAGTGTGACTTCTGATAGAGTGGAAAGGCTTTGTTGGAATCTGTTTGGTTCAAACACATCTAAGATGTGAGAAAACAGAGACAATGAATAAATCACAGAACTGTGCCTTTAGTTATCGTCACTGTCAGGAACAAAGCCTCGTGTCAACTTGCCCTGTTTACTGCATGACCAAAATGCATTTGTGGGGGTTTGAAAGGCTTTCATCAGCACAAGCTTATATTATATATTCTATAACCCATAAATAACAGTTGAACATGTTTTACTTTGGGTTAAAATAGAAATATGACCACATTTAGGAATATGAGGTTGCCATGTAACAGCTGGAAAATGACCTTTGAATAAGAGGTCTATACGGCACATGTTGTATGGGCCAAACCAAGACTGTTTCTGATCTACGACCTTTTAAATTTACTCTCACAGTTTGCTTTTACTGCATGTTTTTGTTGTTGTGGTGGTGTTATCACCTTTGTTATCTCTGGTTTCTAAGAACAGTGCCATATTGGTATGGACTTCAAACTCCTGTGCTTAATTTTATCTTCTCATTGTAGCCATGGAGGCTCTACACTTGCCATCTTTCTAAGACCATAACAAAATGTTTTCAACTGGTATGAGCTTGAGAAAAACACTGTAAAAGTGGGAACGCTGGGCTGTATGGGTACTGCTCTGAGTGACAACTTGCAAAGATAGAGCAAGATATTTAAATTGTTGTCACTGTGTATAGAAAAAAGAAGGGTAATTCAGGATTAAAAGCCAAAACTGCTTCCTTGCATCGAAAACACCTTTATTCACAAAGCTTCTTGTTTGTTTGCATCTGTCCTTTAACACACGGCCAAAAGTTGCACCTTCACATTTAACGTTTTTTCTTTATTTTTACTACTTTCTACATTATAGACACAAACTAAAGGCATCACATCTAAAATAAGCAAGTTGTGTGGGATGATGTAGCAAAGAAAATAAATAACCCTAGATATGTTTTATATTTTAGATTCCTGAAAGTAGGCACCCTTTGCTTTGTTAACAGCGCTGCCAACCCTTGGCCTCCTTTTAACGAGCTTCATGATGTAGTCACCTGAAATGGTTTCACGTCACAGGTGAGCCTGTCAGGGTTCATTTGTGGGGTTTCTTTCCTTCTTAATGCGGTTGGGACCATCAGTTGTGCAGAAGTCACATTGGTACACAGCTGACAGCTCTATCTGACAGCTGTTAGAATTCATATTACAGGAAGAACCAATCAGCTAGGTAAAGAAACAACAGTCCATCTTTATTTTAAGAACTGAAGGTGAGTTAGTCTGGAAAAAGCTTTGAATCTGTCCCCAAGTGCAGTCAGAAAAACATCAAGACTACAATGAAACTGGCTCACAGGAGGACGCCCCAGGAAAGGAAGACCAAGAGTCCCCTCTGCTGCTGAGGGTAAACTCATCCGAGTCACCAGCCTCAGAAATTAGCAGCACCTCAGATTAGAGCCCACACAGAGGTCCAGCAGCAGACACCTCTCTGAGGCAGCCGTTAGGTCAAACAGCTGCTAAGAAACCACGACTAAGGGAAAGCAACAAACAGAAGAGATTGTTTGGGCCACGAAACACAAAGAATGGACATTAGAATCTGTGCTTTGGCCTGATGAGTCCAAATGTGAGATCTTTGATTCCACCTGTGTGTCTTTGTGCGATGCAGAAAAAGTCAACTATTGTAAAGAATCTAAAATATATAAGATGTTTTGAGTAATTGTACACTTTCTTTTTTACTACATAATTCCATATGTCTTCATTCATAGATTTGATGCCTTCAGTGAGAATCTACAATGTAAACAGTCATGAAAATGAAGAAAAAAGCGATAAATGAGAAGGTGTGTCCAAACTTTTGACTGGTAGTGTGTGCAGTGGACAAACTTCTGGCTGACAGGAAACTGGCACGCTGGACAAGCTGCTTCTGGGTCTGATTTCACTGTTCTGAGATCAGTTATAATCTGTACATTTGTGGAAGTGCTGCTAGTGTTCCCGTATTTCCAAATCTTTTCTTATATTTGTAAATCTCTCTGATGTTGAGTTGTAATGAGTAGCACACGTGTTTGTTTGTCTCGGTGCCATTTCGAGGTGCTTTCCGATGCAAAGTCATGGCTGTGTCTGCTGTAGTCCTGAATGGCAGAGAACCGAAACATCTAAGATGCAGCTTTTATTCTGTCGCTCACTGAATCGTGCTCACTCACACACATATACTAACACATGGGCACACAGAACCATAATTTCCCCTGCCATCTATTTTAAGAGGACTTGGAATCCTCAGAAAGAAAACACACACACTGTAATTTAGCGGTATATAACTGTAGTGTTGGAGGAGCAGCCAGTATTAAAGGTATCTGAGTGCACAGAGAAAAGGCCAGCCAAACGAAAAGAACAGAAGAGCACACATACATGTGTGGTTCATTTATGCTGTAGTATATTGTTCCAGATTATGTCTTTGTATTTACTGTAAGTAGTTTTATAACAATTAAAACTGCACCGTCCCCTGAAGTAGTTGTTCTGGTCTTTTGCTCACATATGAGTCAAGAGCATGTCTAGGAGCCTGTCTTCCTGTTTCTGTGTGGGTGGGCATCATCAGGAAACAGACATTTAGACAGAAGCACAGAAATGAGCGCTTGTTCTTTTCCTCTGCACACTTTTGTGTCGTGTTTTCTCTGTATGGGAAAGTCATGCATTGAGGGGTTGACACATAAAAAGCAGTGAGTTTCATAGTGGTGACAATGAGCCTGAGATCTGTTGGACTCGACTTGTGTATGTATAAAGATCGAGTCACATGTTTTCTTAGCCTAAATACAGGCAAACACTCTCAGTGCTCACTTTTACACCATCATTAGCTATTTTTACCATGTTTGTAATAAGAGTTTAACAAAGTCAAAAATACCACTTCAGTATCAGGATGCTAAATATATAACTGGGGAATGTAGTGACTTTATCAGCCAACCCAGTGAGACAGGTTATATTTGTAATGCATGTGAGAACTAGGGATAAGTAAAAAGCCAACATCCACATGTAGCAAGAAGCACCTGGTTGCTTAGTGCAGTATGTTCAGGGTTCAAATATTGAGGAGGGATACAGGAGGAATTCCAAAATAACAACACTGATCCGGCCGGGTGGAGTCAAACGATGATTTTAATGAACACGCGTAGGGAGATGTACACTGCAAAACATCAACTGTAGATCTCCGCCCAAAAAGAACCTTCAGATTGCTTTTGATTCATCAGGGTTAACGCCCCCTCATGCGTCATCAGATACAATACATGCATACGTCAAATCAAAACCACAATGACTTTTAACACAGTTTGAAAAGAACACCGCCTCGTCTCCATCCCAGGTGTCTTCCTGTCGCACGTCCTGCCCGCTTATCGTCTGGAGCATCAGGCCCACGTTCTGCAACAAACTGTCACTTGTGCAGACATCAATAAAAGGAGCTACTATCAAAGCTGGTGATCCAGAGGCTACAACACTGTTGGAACAATAGTGAGCAGTATGGATATAATTTAGATGATGCCCGGCCATCTGCAGTGGCAGATGTGTCTGCTGATTGGAGAAAGTTGTGTCCAGACTCAAGGTAGGCACCTAACCAAGAGCACAACTCAGAGTTGATGCTTGCAGATGTGAACAGTACTCTATGCACCAACCCTATTTCAATTATCACTGAAAACAATGTGCTCCAATGAACCTAGGAGCACTTGGGTGTACGACCAAAGAGGCCTCGAGAGAAAGCTCCCATGAAAAAAAAGTCTGGGGGTCAAAACCAAGAAACCCAGACAGATATTAGTCATTTAACTGAAGAGCAGAAAGGTATCACAAGAGACAGTTCCCACATGATTAAGGGGCACAAGAAACTGTCCTAATCCTAGTCCTAAATGGTCCAAACAAAACCCACTAATACTTGGCTAAAGAGATGTTGAAGAGGCCAGTAGAATAAATGACCTGTTCTCCAAAGACCCAAGTTGGATGTACTTTCAGCTACAAGGGAACTATAGCAATAGCAATACATCTGAGAGAAAAGGGCATCACACAACACCAATGCCAAGTACCTGGTGGACCACAGAGCAGACCACAGCAGCTCCGGAGAGAAAGAATCAGTCGTTATCACAAAGGCAGATTCCTAGCAATCAAGGAAGAGCTACACGGCACTAGGATACGACATTATCCACACCTACTGTGGAAGCTGAAGGAGCTGACAGCACTATATGAATTCCTGGCAGCAAAAATAAAGGGCTGCTAACACGGAGCAGAACAATTCTGGTCTTAAGGGATCCTCAAAATTGTATTACACCATGAAACTACTGGCCAATTATCTCTTTCCAGACCACTGAAGAGTCTCTCAGGCAACACAGCAAACAAACAGTGTATGCAGTAAAGATGTGAGCATCACTGAGAAAGGCATCGGAAATGACACCAGAGGGCCAAAGCACCAGCTTATTGTTGATAAAGCATCAGGACTTAAGACCAGGCAGACAAGCGTGAGCACCACGTTTGTCTATGACTCAGTACCAAACACATGGATACTAGATGGCCTGATATTATCAGGTATGGTATACACCAAGGTGATTCCCTGCTACTGTTCTGCACAGGCCTCAACCACAGCAACATGGCAAAGGTCCTGTGAGACTTTGAGTTACAAACCAACAAGCAGCTGCTGACCAACCGACCAATCGTAATGGTGGTTAACAAGTAATTATCACAGTGGATGGCAACATCAGGAATAACGGGAATAAGGAAAAAGAAGTACTAGGAGCTGGAGGAACAACTAGAGCAAGTGCAGAAGGCAAAGTCCAAAGTGGTCCTAGTGATAATGTGAGTATTAACTCCGAAACTGAAAGAGTGATTCCAGCAGATTCCTGACACAATATCGGAGGTCTCTGTCCAGAAGAGTGGAGGCCTGGAAAAAAGATGTTTTACAGAACCCGAAAACCTCCAGAGAACCTGAGGTTGATGATCACACACATCACACACAGCTCAGAGGAGTTGTGTCTCCTCTGAGGGTGGTAGTTTGGGTCTTCTTCCTGACTGTGACAAAGTAGTGATACACACAACTGTTTGAGCTGTGTTATTTTTAGGGGTTTCCCCGTGCAATATAAGGGGCAACCTGTTGTGATTTGGTGCTATATTGATCTGAATTGAAAGGAAGAGCGCAAATACATGCATGTGGTTAGATAGATGTTGTGTTACCATGCTTAGTGCTGCCTGTGAGATATGTTTTTGCCTAACCGGTTGATTATGAGTTATTAATCCCAGAAAGCCAGTACTAGTACGCAACATTCAAACCTCTATCTCAGCTATTTTACTTGCATTTTTGTTTAGCTAACAATAGCAAGATGTTGGTTCCTCCCTAAGACATGACTTCATGATGTGCTTTTACCTTGTGCGTGTGAATGGAAACAGCATCCTGGTATAATGAAGAGACGATGAAGAAGAAAGCCGAAAAGGTAATAGGTTCATTTCATTTGGTGGCATAATGAGGAATAGATTTCCCTAAATGTAAGTGGAGCTGAAAGCAAAGTGGCAGTTTGCTGCTGAGCCTTGCTGGCCTCTGAAGAAACGAATGAAGAAGAAAATGACAACATGCACTCCTCCATGTGAGGGCGAATGCTGCGAGATAAACAAACTATTAAAAGAATTACGCTTCACGCACAAACACCTATATGCAAATACACAGTGAGGAAGGTTTTTTCTCACCTGCCTAGAAAACAATTTAAAGGGAATGATGAAGACTATGAATAAATTATATGACTCATCTTGTTGTCTTTATAATGCACAATGCACACTGCTTTATACCCAGATATTTGAAATGCACACGCGCTCCTTCACACACACTATTCATTGATCACTGCAAACACACAAATGACCACAGACATGCACTAATACAAACCCCCAGACCCACACTGTCATAGTGCACACACGGACACATGTAATCACATCAGGGCTTTTTTGCAGCCACACACACACACACACACACACGCACGCACACACATGCCTGTGAACACACACACATCCTCAGCCACATACACACCATCGATTTTAGCTCTGCACAGCCATTTAGGAGCATATACACAATGCTATAGCCTCAGAGACATACACACAGTCCAACACTTTTTCCATTTTCAAACAGGCACCCCCACGTGCATCATCCTAAACCATACACACACACACGCACACACACACACGCACACACACACACGCACACACACACACGCACACGCACACACGCACACACACACACACGCACGCACACACACACACACACACACACACACACACACACACACACACACACACCCACACACACACACACTTCCCTCTGCTCCATGCTGATTATGGCTTTTATAATTACAACCCTCCAACTGCCCAACTTGTTCGCACTTCAAAGCTGCATGTCCATGATTGGAGAAGGAAAGGAGCAGCGGCGTTACACAAGACTCATCCTATGATTTCTCTCCAATCAGTCTATCATCATCTTCTTCTTTTCTTCTTTTCTTCCTCTTTCCTGAGCCTAACATGTTTTTATGGTTCAGACCTCAATGAATGCAGTGATCACAGAATTAAACACACAAGCCCACTTCAAATATTATTCTACAAGCTGGCAAAAAGATAATGCAGCAGCAGTGAGAGGATGTTATAGAAAAATCTGTGCTTGGTTTTATTGCTAAATTTAGAGCATGTACATCTGTTTCAAATCCTCTTACAGAAATCAACATTCATATTGTTGCCTCTATTATTCTCGTTTGTCAATGAAACAGTTATACATAAATACTATACAAACAACTTTAGTACTTAACTAATGAAAAAGTGTAATGCTTTAAATTTCATGATGTTCGGCAACACACTTGAGTCATTAGGTTAACCCCAGATATTAAAGTGGTATCATGGATAGCTCATCGTGGATCATCCTCGTCTTTTTGAAGTTGAACTGAATTCAAAATCCTGCTCCTCACATACAAGGTCTTAAATAATCAGGCCCCATCTTATCTTAATGACCTTGTAGTACCATATCACCCTATTAGAGCACTTCGCTCTCGCTCTGCAGGCCTACTTGTTGTTCCTAGAGTATTTAAAAGTAGAATGGGAGGCAGAGCCTTCAGTTTTCAGGCCCCTCTTCTGTGGAACCAGCTTCCAGTTTGGATTCAGGAGACAGACACTATCTCTACTTTCAAGATTAGGCTTCAAACTTTCCTTTTTGCTAAAGCATATAGTTAGGGCTGGACCAGGTGACCCTGAATCCTCCCTTAGTTATGCTGCAATAGACGTAGGCTGCCGGGGATTCCCATGATGCACTGGGTGTTTCTTCTTCACTCACTATGTGTTAACAGACCTCTCTGCACTGACTCATATCTGTTATTAATCTCTGTCTCTCTTCCACAGCATGTCTTTATCCTGTCTTCCTTCTCTCACCCCAACCAATCACAGCAGATGGCCCCGCCCCTCCCTGAGCCTGGTTCTGCTGGAGGTTTCTACCTGTTAAAAGGGAGTTTTTCCTTCCCACTGTCGCCAAAGTGCTTGCTCATAGGGGGTCATATTGTAGGGTCTACCTTACAACATCAAGCACCTTGAGGCGACTGTTGTTGTGATTTGGTGCTGCATAAATAAAACTGAATAGAATCTTTTTCAATTACACGTCTTTCTTTGAGTAACTCTAATCCAACAAGTTTTCATCTTAAAGTTTCTTGATTTAAATATTTTGAGTTTAACCCACAAAACGACTGAGTGAAACAGACACGTGATGCTGTAAGGCGTGGCACAGCTGTTTGCGTTCCTGCATTGTGCTGCAGGTCATTTAGTAGATGACTAGGACGTCTCTTCTCCTCTAAAGTCCGTCTGGTTGCTGAGGGAGCGCTTGTGTAAAATCAGTCCCTCTTCATGTCAGCTGCATCATCACTGAAGTTTGTAGTTTTTTTTTCTGAAAATCTTTGATTGGTTGAACCGGGTTGCTTACCGCTTCCATTTCTGCTTCAGCAGCATCAGTTGCACCACAGCACAAATAGAGCTGACACAGGAAGTTAGCTGCCATTGCCACTGCTGAGTCGCGAAAGTAATCTGAGCTAAGGGCAGATTTCATTTTGTGTTTCTGCTGTTGCGTTTCGATGTTTTTGGCATGAGTAAATGTGATTTTCTAACAAGTGTTTCGTTTTGTTTTTCTCCTCTTCTGGGTTATTTCTTTTGTGCTCATATGGAATGTGGGGATATTTTTTTTTCTTTTAATAGCTTATCAACTTAGAGTTGGAAAAAAAGGACATAGACATTCATAGACATGAAGGTCATTGTGATTTTAGCCTTTCTGTTATTTTTTTTAACTGTATTTTTCCCAAGGTGGAATGATTAACCACTGAAAAAACAAGAATTGGATGCACAAATTTGTCACTTTCAGTAAGTGGTGCTGAATGCTCTGCGATCTCTTAACTTGACAAGGCCATGGTCTGCAAACTTCAGTTAGTGATAGTGATTGATACAGAGTTTCATAGCACTCATTTGCAGATTTACACAAGTTGGGAAGGTCTCCTGGAGACATTTCCAAACAGCTGAATGAAAGAAGTTCATAGTGATGTGCCATCACTTTGCCAAAGCCTGAATGAAGACCCAAACTGTGACTCTGAGATGAGAGGAAATGTGGTTATGTTGTTCAGCAACAACCTAGGAACCATGTTGCCTGCCATGAACTGGACACTGCTGATACCTGTCCACAGTTTCATATTTCCATGAACTGAGAGGGTGCTGACCAAGAAGCAAACCCTTTGACTTGACTGAAAGTTTTTGGCTGCCCAAATTGAAAAAGCTTTATGGTCAGCTAAAATCAAATGTCTGGCTATGCTGATAAGAAGTATGTTTAGAGTTGGAAGGGTCAGGCTTTCAAACCTAATAGCACTATACCAACTGTCAAGCATAGTGGTGGCAGCACCATGCTCTGTTTTGGTGCCAGTTGTATTGGTACACTGCACAAAGTGGATGGAATATGAAGGACTACATAGAAATTCTTCAATTTCATCTCAAATCAACAGCTAGACAGCCGAGTCTTGTATATAGTTAGGTGTTGGATCAGGTAAACTGATTTTGGAATGGATAAAGGAGGCTAACATTAAGCTTGTGAAACAGCCTTCCCAAAGCCCCAATATCAGCCCTGTTGAGCATTTGTGGACTATGTTCGACAGGGTTGAGTTTGGGGCTTTGTCTGTGCTAGGAGATCAACTCATTTAAATGCAGCCTGCTATCCATCCTCTTCCACTTATCCAATCCCACATAGCAAAACTGGTATGGCCCAGATCTGGCCCACACAATGTGCTTACACCTGGGCCACATACCGCAAAGAATGATGGCCTTTTGGTGGCCCAGATCTGGTTTGCCAGCGGTGGCCCACACGTTGGCCAGCACAAGGCCAATTGGAGGCACACTGGTGGTCCTGTGCTGGCCCATGTGTGGATTACCTCTGGCAAACCAGATCTGGGCCAGATGTGACATGCCATCACATAAACAGTGCCGTCTATGCCAGGCCTGGCCCATATCTGGATGACATACCACTTACCGTGCCAGAAGTCAGCCAGCAATGCCGGCTTGACACCAGATCCGGGTCAGACCTGTCTGCTATGTGGGAATGGAGCCTATCCCAGCTGTCTTAGAGTGAGAGGCAGGGTACACCTTGAATAAGTCGCCAGTCTGTAGCAGGGCTAACATATAGCGACAGCCAAACATTTGCTTTCACATTCACACCAAAAAGCAATTTGTGTTGTGGAATTTTCTGCAAGCCATTAGAACTGAGGTTAAACCATAAAGGCCAGTTCTGAGTATTGTATATAAAAACATTGTAGTGTGGTTATTAGGGATGGGTATCGAAAACCGGTTCTTGTTGAGAACCGGTTCCCACTGTTTCAATTCCTTGGAATCGTTTGCCATTTTTGCAAACGATTCCCTTATCGATTCCAGTCGCCCCGAATGACGTAACCACATTGCGGAGCGTCATTTACCTGGCAGGAAACACGGTGGCTCAAACACTCAAAAGTTTGATTGTACTTTACGAGAACGGATGACAACGGGGAAACTTGCAATACTTGCAAAGTAGATATTTCATTTAAGGGATGAAACACTACGAATATGCAAAAGCATTTGCTCACAAAACACGCGATGACCTTAAATGAATGTCGTGTTTTTAATTCCGGACTCGTGAATCTCAACCCAGCAGCAGCGGTAACGTTTGCACGTCCTCTCCTGTTAATGCAGCAGGTAAATAATCAACTAACAGTGCATATTATGTTAGCGCGATCTGCTTTATTACAAAACCTGCCATTACTGTGCATTTAGGTGACCATGATGAGAGAGACAGACAGAGTCTGGCTCAGATGCTGGCAGTTCTCGCTGCAGTCTACCGGTAGCGTCTCCTTTCAGGCCAGGATAGACGAATGTCACCGAGCAGTGTCTAAGTTTGTGGTCAAAGGCTTGCACCCATTTGCCACAGCAGATGATTTTCAGTAAGTGAATGTGTTTAATTGTAGGCAGGGACATTACTGGATATTCTTGTGTAATTGCTACTGAATAATTTATGTTATACTTTGTTATTGCTACAGAAGAATATTTATTTTATTATTTTACATTTACAATTTTTTTCCCCGGGGACCTTGTGACACCCCATTGAAGAGCCGTAGGCTGGATCTCTTAAGATCTCACTGTTGGGTTTGTAAGGCCATGTTACTCCTAAATTTCTATCTTGTTCAAAGAGAAGATATAAAACACAGTTCTGAGCTAATCAACCTTAGTGTTGTCCTTTTTTTAAAAAAAGAATCGATAAGAGAATCGATAAAGAATTGAATCGTTAAACAGAATCGAAACTGGAATCGGAATCGTGAAAATCTTATCAATACCCATCCCTAGTGGTTATAGTCCAACATTGCCTGGTGCACATAAAAGCCTCTTTTAGTAGCTAGGTACAGAGGTTGGAGTGCTGATGCTGCTGCTAGGAGCCACTGAGGCTTTTCGGCCTTGGGCCAGAGAGCATAGATAGATAGCGTGACCAGAGAAATCCTCAGCATGCACCTTAAATCCCTTTAGTCCACTGTGGAGGTCAGGATTACAAAGCATGCCCTGTTGGGCTCTCAGTCTCTTTATTATATTTCTTTACCTTCCCTCTCTGTAATAAACCTTAAGGGTGTTATCTGAATCGATCTTCCCTTCCTTTCTCTTTATCTTCTTCAGCCTCTGTTTATTTTTTTCTCCAGATTGCCAAGCCCCAAGCTCTCTCTCTATATTTAGTCCCCGAGGCCAGCTGTGGCTCCGGAGGGGGGTGATCTGGCTAAGAGCAGCCCTCACTATGGCTCAGCTCTCCCACAATACCCTTAATCGGATGGGCCGCACCCCAGACAGCAGCATGAATGAGATGCTGGAAAGAAGAGAGGGAGAAAGAAACGGCTGCAGACTGTTAGGAAAAAGCTGAAAAGTAGATTTGAAAGAACAAGTGTGCAAATGGGGAAAATAAAGAGTGGGAGAGAAAAGTAGAAAATGAGCCCATAAAAGCAGCTCATTAGCTTTGTGTTGAAATCTCATTTTCAGAGGAGAGAAAAGAAAAGTACTGGCAAACAGATCAGCGAGGTCTACCATAGGAAAAACACAAATATTCATTTATACTTGTGAGGACTTCACCAGGCTTCTGTGCAGCTCAAGTAGCTGTCTTTTCACTGCAGCTAACTAAAGCCACCGTCAGACACTTGAGTCATTATTATTTAGTTATTCTTTAGTCTAGTGTCTTAGTTTGGCTTTCTTGTAAGGCTGGGCGATATGGCCTAAAATTCATATTGCGATATAATTTGAAGCACGTGCGGTAACGATATATTCTTTTCTTCTGTATAACGTATTTTCCACACTTAAAATTCTTTATTTTCTCAAAAATAGAGAAAATCCGTGACAATATCTGTATTTGCAGTTACTAGTGATGGGATTTCCAGCTCTTCTTAGAGAGCCGGTTCTTTCAGCTCCCAACCGGCTCTTCAGGTTGTTTTGTTGCTTTAATTAATGTATTATTAACAATAATATAAAATTATGCACAAATGGAATTACTAATGTAAAAAAAAGACACGTGGTTTTATTTATATATATTTATATATAAATATATGCGGTGGCCCCTAGAGACAAAACACGTACAAACTCCAAAACACATTTCTAGCATGAACTGAACTTCAAAACAGAGCTACTAGATCACTTAAATGACACAATTGAAAGCATGTGTGCATTGTTTGTGTATTTATACACAAGCACTCATATATATTCAAATAATTCAAAAAAATGTTCATTTACCTGTTACTACCACACACTAAATCCGGTCGTTGGTACTTCCTGGCTTGTGTAGCCACGAGGTAACAAAAGCTCAACGCTGCCCCCTAGCATCCTGGAGCACCTCTGTTGTGTTTTGTACGGGTGCTTTGTCTCTAGGGGCCACCTTCAACTTTTAACTATTTAAATTTTCAGCTTTTTCCTGTTAAGCAAATTTAAAGTGAAACAACACAAAACTCTGCAAACCACAACACAATTAAATATAAATTAAAAATGAAAACAAAAAGAAGATGCACATTCTCTGTCAGATGGGCCTGCATGAATAAACTTTCTGAATCCTTTATCATCTGCAACTGAAAATAGTTGTGGATACTGTACCTTTCTAATGTGACGTTGTTGTCCCTGGCTCTCTCTCTCTCTTCCTCCCGCTCTGTTCCTGTGCTACTGAGTGTAACTACCGCCCCTCCCCCCTCTGCCCAGCGCAAAGCACAAGGCTCGCGTGCGGAGTGAAGCGAAAAAAGTGCGAGAGAGAGAGAGAGAGAGAGAGAGAGAGGGCGAGAGGGTGAGAGAGAGAGAGAGAGAGAGAGAGAGAGAGAGGGTGAGAGAGAGAGAGAGAGAGAGAGAGAGAGAGAGGGCGAGAGGGTGAGAGAGAGAGAGAGAGAGAGAGAGAGGGTGAGAGAGAGAGAGAGAGAGAGAGAGAGGGTGAGAAAGAAAAAAAAAACACAGCTCGCCTCGTTCACTTCAAAGAGTCGGCTCTAAGAGCTACACATCACTAGCACCCATTTCTCCAATACAAATAAAAGTGACAACTATTTTGTTACGCTGGATTTAAAACATGAACAATTCAGGGTTCAGATACTGAGAAAGCAAGATTAATAGACTTTGCTTTAGAGTGTGTTGGCCAGCTAACCTGACTAACATATTCTAGCTTAGAAGGACGTGAAAAAACTAAAAAAGTTTTTAGTACGAGTCCAAACCTTTCTGGAAAAATCAACAAGTATTAAGTTATAAAATCCATCAGGGAGGGTGCGATCAATGGCAGGTGAGCAGACCAGAACACAACAGTTATTCTAAAGCAGAAAACTGTCATCACTGCTGCTGCTTTCACCTACATACCCACAGCTGAACGGATCTTAGGGTGTCTAAAAGTTTCTATAGATACAAAGCCAAATGTCTTACTCACATTTGTTTCCATATTTAGATTGTGTCATGACCCAAAAAAACTGTCAACCGCTCTGCGCTAACATTCATCTATATTTGTTCTTATATAACATTGTTGAAGGACAGCATCTACATTTAAGTGTCACTGAAATACTCTCATACGTCTGCAGTCAGTCATATTAAACCCCACTAAAAATCTGAGTTATATTCCTGTGGTCAGGGCCTACACTGTGTGGGCTGATGAAAAGCATTCTGGGAAGTGTAGGAACCCACTGAGCTGAGACAGAAACAGATGAGGCAAGTTGAGGTAATGTGGGTACCTCAAAAAAAGTTAATTATAAGGCTTCATTTCAGAAATAACTCTTGGAATGGAATAAAGATCACAGAGGGATTGTATACAAGCACATGTTCAACATACTGAGTTTTCTCTTCGTGTTCAGATGATATGGAGCGAGGGATGGCATAAATTTGAAACCCTGCATCTGATTTTCAAGCAGCAGTGTGTGTGTAGGCTGAATAACTAGAATTGTCAACGTTTATCATCATTTTCATCCACCCACCAGCCCACCTACATACTGTCAATTTCCCAAATGATTTGTTGCATTTGTACGTTCTTTGTCAGATATTTTCTCAACTCTTGGTCCGACTGTATTGAATAACCTACAGACCTGTCAGCTAATCCCATTTCAAATGTTATATTGGGAGACTGATCTTCTATGACGAGAAGAAGATGAAGACAGACCAAACCTTGTGAATGAGTTTCTTGCTGCTTATTTCCATCATTTACTGATCACCTGTAAGACAGTGCGGATGCTGTAGACCACAGAAATGACTTGTAGTCAAGTACTGTATCCACTTGTGTTTGCTTTCTAGGGCCATTTAGTCCAGTGCATCTCTTTGACAATAGCTTTGAGTTGCTTAAGGTTTGTCCTTACAGGTAAAATGCTCTGAGATCATTAGATAGAAGTATCATATGATTATAATGCTGTGCACCCAAAAGCACAAGAGCATGGTGTTTCTTGTAGTTACCAGCTTTGCAGACATTTTAGGGAGGATTTGGTCCACCTCTAATTCTTTCGCTCTCCTGGCTTTCCTGACCTTTGAGGACTAAGGTCTGAAGACTGACTAGGCCACTCCATGACCTTAATGCGCTTCTTCTTTTGCCACTCCTTTGTTTTTTGTTTTTTTTTTGTTTTGTTTTGTTTTTTTGTTTTTTCTTTCGCCTGTCCCATTTGGTTCTTTAGCCGTCAGAATTGTTGTCTGAAGACCAACAAGGATACCCAATGGATTTACTTTGCCAAATGGATCATCGTGGCATTGCCGTATTGGTCCATTTGGTCGATCTTTGTTTTTATTATTTATTATATTTTATTTTCAGATGTTACAGACGGGACAGACATGAGTGAGAGATAGGAAAGGGAGAAAGAAAGAGGAAGGAAAGGAAAAACAGAAGGGGAGAGGGACAGTGAGAAAGGGGGGGAGAAAAAAAATAAAAATCTCCTGGATCACCTGTTGAGAGAAGAATAGAAAACAAGCAAAAAAAGACAAAAACAAAACAAAACAAAGCAACATACTAAACACAACACCATCGCATTAATCTAGCTAAGTGTAAACAGCAGTAAATACTAAATATTCAATGTTGTTGTGCAGCACGCAGGACAGATGTGCTTCGAAGTAGCAGCCAAGAAAGGTGTAATTTGGGTCTACGAGCAGTGAACACCCGTGTGCATACCTGTGTGGATCAGCGCGCTTGTATTCCAAAGGTTTCTCCATGTAACGATCTGCTAGGGAGTGTGGGGGGGCCACAGCCCCGTCCTCCAGGGCATGAAGCAGGTATGGGGGAGATCAAAACTCCAGACATCCAGAGGCCCCCAGAACACAAGAAACCATGGAAGACCAACAGAGGGCCAGCCGCGCCACTGTTCCAGTAAGAGCTGAGGAGAGTCCCAGATGAGGGTTCACTCAGCAGCCGCGGAGCAGAAGCCAGGGGGAGTTGCAGTGACGCGCCCGTGAGCTCCGCCGGCCGCCAGCTGTGCCTGAGTGACCGAGCCCCAGGCCAAGAGGCCGGGGGCACCCCACCCCCGAAGGGGCCCGAGCGAGCCCCAGGCTCCAGGCCCCGATAAGCGGCCGC
The DNA here is from genome assembly GCF_057382275.1 of Copadichromis virginalis. Taxonomy (NCBI): domain Eukaryota; kingdom Metazoa; phylum Chordata; class Actinopteri; order Cichliformes; family Cichlidae; genus Copadichromis; species Copadichromis virginalis. The sequence continues at coordinate 1,793,709 of NC_140634.1, forward strand.
CAAGGAGTGAGCCGGTGTGTACCTGGACGCCCACCCCCAGACACAAGGAACCACCAACGCACCGACACCTGAGGGAGTCCGCCACCGGCAGGGGAAGTGGTGGTAGGTGGAGATAGGCCTCCAAACCTTGGAGGGCCTGAGGTGTCCCCAGAGAGGTGGCGTCTGATACCCAACCTGACATATAGACACAGACATACAGGCACACACAGACACAAACATCCATTCCCCCCCTCATGCTCTCATATGCACTTACTCCACACTCAACCAACGTGGAGACAGACACACACGATCACACTCCCCAAGCGTACTCTACAAACCGGGTCTAGGTACCCTTGCCCCTGGAGGGGGGAACTGCACCCAGACCCAGGTGGTGTTACCCTTTTCCCTGCGGTGGGGAGAGGCAGACCACCCCGACTCCGTAGCAGCAGGGAGGCCCCACACTCCAGACCGCAGTCGGACGGCCAACTCCACCTAGCCCTCCCGCTCCAGCAGGCCGCAGAGAATGGGGGTGGGAGAAGACTCCAAACCTCCCTCCACCCGCTCATTGTAGTGTTGATGCATGTGTGTTCTAAGGTGCAATTAAAACCCAGGAGGGCATGGAGCTACCTGCCAGAGAGCAGCAGGTAAGCGCATAGCCCCTCCTGCTAGCCCTCAATGTCTAAGTGTATTTAAAATTGAGAGGTGGGCAATGACGCCAGGGGTGAGGTATACACCCTGATGGTAATTTGGACTCCGTGATTGTGCCCACCCCCAAGATCCTATATGTATGTGTAATGAGAGTGTGAGTAATGTGAATGTCTAAGTTGTGGGATAAAATTGAGGCAGAGGCAGCCAGAAGGGGACAGAGGGGGGGGTAGCCTCCTCTGCACCCTGGTGACATACCCCTACTCCAAGGCCCTGCATGTGTGGGTGGTTGTGGTGGAGCGGGAAGAGAGAGGCAGCTGGAGATGGGGAGGGAAGGAAGGGAGGGGCAGGTAACCCCTCCCTGGGGCCAACTCCCCCGCCGACCCCAGTAGGCACCCCCATACTCCGCGACCCGCCAGGGAAAGGGGGCCCAGGCCCATCCAGACCGGGGCCCAGTGCAGCAGCGCCTCCCGGCCCCACAGAGCCCGGGACAGTCCACCCAACCCCACCACAGAGAAAACTGCACCCACCCCACCATCCACTCATCTTCCAGACTACATAAGACAGTAAACGCCCAGGCTGAGATCTTCCTCCACCTCTCCTGTATCTCCCCCTCCTGCAGAGAGAGTTCCTGAAGAGAGGAAAGCTCCTGCAAGATGTGACCATCTCCCCCACCAGTTGAAGAGCCCCCCAGGTGGTTCGACGCACCGGCGGCACCCTGCTCCAGGGCCGGGCCCCCATGCACCCACCCGCCCACAACCCCGGCAACACACCAACCAGGATCCAAGCCCCCGAGGCCCGGCCCGGGCCCCAGCCCAGAGACGGAGCGCCCCCAGAACCTCACGCCCATCCCGGACCCACCCAGGGCCAGCCAGGCTACCAGGTCAGTAACCCACGTCCGTCAGCACAGACCCTCCCCTAGCCCCGCTGCACGCAGCCACGAGGAAACAGTCACCTGAGAGCCAACAGAGCCCCTAACTGGACATGACCGCTACCCCGGGTTGAGCCCCCCAAGGAAGATGCCTCCGGGGAACCCCCCGACGCCCTAAGCCTGTCCCTACCCCCACACCAATCACAACAGTGAAGGTGGGACCAAATTATGACCCCCCACCCCCACTAGGTGATGGAGCTGATAAAAGGAGCCCAGAGCAATTGATCTGATGTGGTGGCAGAGGCTGTATCAAGACTAATGTAATCTAATAGATAATTTCTATATTGGTTAGAATTAAGATTATTTTTATTTTTCCAGTTCATGAGGACTGTTTTCTTGGCTATGCATAGGGCAGTGAAAACCATATGGGCTATATTCTTTTCTGAAGTGACATTATCTAAGCTGCCCAACAAACACACTAAGGGGGAGGTTGGAATGTTACATTTCAGACATTTTGATAAGTCTTCACATATCTCGCACCAAAACTTTTGCACTGGTGGACAGAACCAAAGAGCGTGGATATAATTGTCTGGTGTATTGCCTTGACAGTGTGAGCAGTTGTTGGAAGATGTAAAGCCCATCTTGAACATCCGATGACCTGTATAGTGCACTCTATGTAGTATTTTGTATTGTATTAATTGCAGACTGGGATTTCTAATTAATTTAAAGGTTTTTAAGCAAATCTGAGACCAGAAGTTTTGGTCTAAGCTGACTGATAAATCCGCTTCCCATTTTGCAATAGGAAGGGATATTGATTCATCTAATTTAGAAAGTGTTCTGTATATTTTAGATAATAATTTGGGGGATTTAAGAGTAAGAAAATGTGCTGCACTTAGTGGTGTTTGTAATTCAACTTGACTGAGGTTAAATTTCTTTTTTACTATGGATTTAATTTGTTGATATTCTAAAAACCTTGTCTTGTTGATCCCATATTGTGTAACTAGTCTGTCAAATGGAATAAATTCTGTTCCCTCTAATATATGTTCTAAGTATTTAATTCCTTTACAACTCCATTCTGGGAAATTAATCATATTATTGTTTTGTAATATGTCAGGGTTATTCCAGATAGGTGTACGTTTGCATGGGATTAATGAAGACTCCGTTATTTTTAGAAACTCCCACCATGCTGTCAGAGAAAAGCTGATGTTGATACTTTTAAAGCATTCATGTCTTTTGATGTTTGAGCTAATAAATGGTAGGTCTGAAATCTCTAGATCCTTGCATAGTGCCTGTTCAACATCTAGCCAGGGCTCAACTAAGAAGGTATGTTTTAACCATTCTGAGATGAACTGAAGCCTGTTGGCTAAGAAGTATTGGTGAAAATTAGGCAGGTCTAATCCTCCTCTATCCTTGGTTCTTTGTAGCGTTTTTAAGCTGATACGCGGGGGTTTATCTTTCCAAAGGAATTTGGACATATATGAATCCAGAGATCTGAACCAATCTTGTGATGGTTTGTTAGGGATCATCAAAAATAAGTAATTTATTTTTGGCAAGATCATCATTTTTATAGTGGCGACCCTTCCCATGAGTGATATGGGTAAAGATTTCCATCTAGTCAGATCGCCTTCTACTTTCTTTAGAAGTGGGATGTGGTTTAATTTAGTTAAGTCTGAAAGCTTAGGAGAGACATTAATACCTAAATATTTAATATTTCCAGATTGCAGTGGGGCAGAGGAAGAATTATGGAAGGAGCAGTTAATGGGGAGAACTGTAGATTTTGGCCAGTTAATTGAATAATCTGAAACTCTTGAAAACCAGTTTATTAAAGCAATTACCTCAGAGAGGTTGGTTTGTGTGTTTTGCAGAAAAAGCAACACATCATCCGCATAGAGACTGATTTTATGTTCTATGTTCTTACATTTTATGCCCTTAATTGTTGTAGCCTGTCTAAATGCTGCTGCTAGAGGTTCGATAAAAATTGCAAAAAGTGAAGGGGAGAGTGGGCATCCCTGTCTGGTGCCCCTCAGGAGACAGAAGCTGGAGGATGTCTGGTCATTTGTTCTGATACGAGCCGTTGGGGAATTGTATAATATTCTTATCCAGTTTATGAAAGAGTTTCCAAAACCAAATTTGTGTAAAGTTGCGAATAAAAATTTCCAGTTAACTCTGTCAAATGCTTTTTCTGCATCTAGAGATAATATTATGGTTTCGATGTTTTTATCGTATGAGTAGTCTATTAAATTAAGTAATCTACGAGTGTTTGTTGAGGAGTGCCGACCTTTTATGAAACCAGTTTGGTCAGGATGAATTAAGAGGGGGGTCATTTTCTCTAATCTCTTTGAGAGAGCTTTGCAGATTATTTTAAGGTCTACATTTAAAAGAGAAATTGGATGATAGCTTGAGGGAAATAAAGGGTCTTTGCCTGATTTTAGCAGGAGACTAATGTTGGCAGAATTCATATTTGGTGGTAGTCTGCCCTTTTCCTCGATTTCCTGCAACATGCTGTGGAATACTGGTGCCAAAATTATCCAGAATTCTTTGTAGAATTCTGCAGGGAAGCCATCTGGACCTGGAGCCTTATTATTGGGCATACTTATCAGGGCTTCCTGGAGTTCACTTGGCGTCAGTGGCGAATCCAGTTCCATTGCTTGACTATCTAGTAATTTTGGAAGAGTTACGTTGTCAAGAAACAGATCAATTTCATTTTTAGATGGGTTTATTTGTGGTGAGTATAAAGTTTCATAGAAATCCCTAAAAATGTTGTTTATTCTTCCAGGATCATATGTTGTGTTCCCCGATAAATCTTTAGCAGCACATATAGTTGTTTTTTCTTTATTTATTTTTAGCTGGTTAGCTAGAAATCGACCTGATTTGTTACTGTGTTCAAAATTCTGCAAGCGAAGTCTTTGTATAAGGAATTGTGTTTTTTTATTAATAATTTCATTTAATTCTAGTTTTGTTTTGCATATTTTGTTCAATGTTTCCTGATCTTGGTCGCACACGTAGGCTTCTTCTAGTGATTTGATGTTTTTTTCTAATTCCTGAATATTTTTGTTTTCTTTTTTCTTTTTATGTGATGAGAAAGAAATTATTTTACCTCTCATTACAGCTTTCCCTGCTTCCCATAGAACAGAAGCTGATATTCCGGGAGTGTCATTAAAGTCTAAATATGAAGTCCATTCCTTTTTAAAATATTTAATAAAGTCTTCATCTTTAAGTAGTGATATATTAAATCTCCAGTTTTTTCTTGGCGTAGTGTTATTCTTGTGCATTAGTGTTAAAGATACAGGAGCATGATCGCTGACAGCTATAGGGTGAATCTCAGTGTCTGAAATGTCGTTCAGCAGTGAGCTGCTGACCAAAAAATAATCCAGACCAGAGTAAGAGTGATGAACATGCGAGAAAAAAGTATATTCCTTACTGGTGGGGTGAAGGGAGCGCCATGCATCGCAAAGACCAAAGTCGCTCATATACTGTTTGATTATATTTGTGGACTGCCAATTGCGCTGAGTTCCTGTTGTGTTGAGCCTATCCATGTCTTCATTTAGTCCAAGGTTGAGGTCACCGCCAAGAATGAGTGTGCAATCAAGGTGTTCAGAGAGTGCACTCAAAAATCCGTGGAAGAATGAGGGTTCATCAACATTTGGACCATATATACTTACAATACATAGTTTTTTGTTCAATATTGATAGTTTAATAATTAGAAATCTACCCTCTGGATCTATAACTGTATCGAGTACTGTAAAATTAACATTTTTATGTATTAAAATTGCTACTCCCCGTTGTCTAGAATTATAACAGGCTGCAAACACGTTAGGAAACTCAGGTGTTTTAAGTTCGTTTAAACCTGTGACAGGTTTGTGAGTTTCTTGTAATAAAACAACATCTGCCTGTAGTTTTTTAAGCTGGTTAAATATCTTTAACCTCTTTCCTCTGGAGCCAGCTCCATTTACATTCCATGTGACAAACCTCAGCATGCCCATAATGTGTATGTCTAATGAAGTATGCTGGGTGTTTCGTTTAGACAGGTGGAGAGAATGTGGAAACATCCCTTGTTTGTAAATAGAAAGAGAAAAAGAAGTGTGGTGAGAGACTCCATAAGTCTGACTATGTGTGTGAATATTCACTAATATGAACAAGCGTGGCTTGCTTATGTGTCCTGCAAGTCTGTGCGTGCTGTGAGGCTGTTGTGAATGTGCTGCCGTTGAGCTGATGTGTTTGCGTGATCGTGGTGTGAAAATATGGAGGAATAGAGGGTGTTGTTTGTAGGTGAGTGGGGAAGTAGGTGATCACAGCAGTGAAAGACAAGAGAAAGAAAGAAACCACATGAACTGTGAGCAACAACAACAAAAAAGAAACGAAACGGAAACATTCCAATTAAAGCAATGACGGAGGGTGACGGTGTTATATCTGCTATGACATCATATTGATATTACTAGGTTAAACTCATGTTAAAAGAGAAAGTGTGAATGAATAAGAAAAGAGTGTAGCGGGTTCTTATCTGGAGTGCAGTCAATATAACCACGGTGTGGTGCCGGGGTCGCGGTAGAGCTGTCCGTCCACGTAGAGCCGGTCCACGGCTTTGTTGCCTCGGTGGTATAATTTAGGTCATTGTCAAGCTGGAAGACCCATCCATGACCCATCCATGAGTTCTGAGGGAGAAAGATTTTACAGTCCATGGCATCATTGGGCCCTCAGTCCTTTGGAAACATGAACCTGAGATCAACCTCCACCAGAACGATGGCAAGAAAAACGCATGGAGATGGAGTGGAGCAGCTCGTGATCCAGAGCATACATCACAACATGTGTAAAACACGGCACAGGCAGTGTGATGGCTTGGACCTGCAACAGCATACCTAGGTGAAGTGCATGTGTTTAGCTCGCATTATAACTGAGCTAATCTCTGCTGCTTATTTTACACCCTCATGTCTTGATGTGTCAAAGATTATACGTCAAGAAGCCGTTAGAGAAGTGTGTGCTTTGCAGAGAGAGACACTGCATACATGCATCTCTGTGGTCTGCAGACCACTGTTACCCTCTGAACTTCCCACATGGTTTCATTAACATGACTCTATTCAGCCCTAATTTCACACTAAAATCAAAGATTAGACCACCATTAATTTTGGAAACCATTGGTCTATTTTTACATGCAGCTTCTGTGCTGCACTTCATCGCTGATCAAATAAACCTTTGTCTTGGTAATGCAGAGAAATTTCTCTTGGTTTGAAGGACAAATGATATCTTCTTCCCCTGAGATTCAAACTCCCTGTTGCATGTGAAAATCATTAAACAAGCCGAACGGGCATTCAGGTTCGAGCTGCAGTCTGAGAACATGCAGTGTGATTTAGTTTAAAGCATCACACCAGCACCGTCCATTAAGCCCAATTAATTCCAGTTCAACTTCATTTTACCCCAGCTTCAGTCTGGGGATCAGCAAACATGACCTTCAGTTCGAGCTGCTTCTCACAAGGATAAAGATACAAAGTGAAAGGAGACTCGCTTTGACAATGTTTACCTCCCTGCTGCTTAGCTCTCAAACACAGAAATAGACTTTGAGAGACAGTGACGAACTTTAAAAGTGTCCTTCAGGTGACATATGGAGACAAGATCCCTGCAGCATGAGAGCAGAATAATCTGTCTATGTGAATCCAGAACGACTGAAGCGACATTGGCTTCTGACGGGGAGAAATACTGTCTGCTTCACTGCCTTGTAGTGCCCTGAGACACACACTCTGTGCTTTGTCAGGATGTCATCAGATATCTTACACCCAGCTTTTCTGCTGACTCGGGATTTCCACTCCCCTTCTCTCACTCCCTCTTTTGCTCTTTCCCTTCTGAAAGACTCACTTTACCACAGCCGGTGACGTCGATCAAGGCATCGTGTCAACAGACCACTAACGCCAAGGTGACGTCAGCCAAACAGGCTCTCCCACAAGGGACAGTTTGTCAGCTGGAAGCTTTGTGCCCCACGATGACTCTGTTAATGGTTATGTATGGATGTCCTGTAGTTCATTAGGCCAGAAAAATCAATAAGCTCCAAGAAAGTTACTTAATTAAGAAGATTTTGCACATTGTAGCCCATTAATTACAAATCATGAACACTTTACATGAATCTAAAGTACTTTACAAACCGTGCTCTGCAGTTGGTTTCCATTTATTTTATGTGTAAAACACATTTACACAGAGTTCCAATAGTTTTACTGCTTCAGCAGATTTAATACATATATTTAATGATAAATGTAATCCCACTTCTTCTGTCTACTACAGCCTTACTATTTAATCATGTGTCATCCCGGTGTAACATTTTCTTCTCCCACTGCATGAACTGACTGAAACTGTATTGAAATGTACAGCATGATTATATTTGTAAGGCTCAAACGCTGGCCGCTTAGGAATCTTCTTAATTTGTATGATGTAGTTATGTGAATATTTACTGGGGTAAAAAAACATTAGTTTTGGGAAAATGCAAAGAAACTTAGTTCAGATGATGTCAAAAGAAAGCAGCTCTAGCAGTAAAATAACCACGATAACCTCAAACTGCGTTTGAATCTTGCTCTAGGCTTGGATAGAAAGGATTACAATAATCTTCCAAGGGGAGCTGACTTTCCATTTATCATCTCATCATAAGCATCCTGCTCTGCATATAACAAAGATTATTTAACTTTTTCAATGTTGAGCGGTTTGATTCATATAACATTTATGGGAGTATATGAAAAGTGGTTAAAATGCTGCGAAGCGGAAAAAGGAGCAAGATTTCTTAAATGATAAGGATCATTTTATTTGTTCGAAACCGTCTGAAACTCAGCTCAGGTCAAAGGTCTTATTCATAAGAAAGAAATGCAGTCAGGGTCATTTGTCTGCCCTCCTGGTTTTGGTGTAGATACAGAAGCCTCTGCTTGAACTCAGCTTCTATTTTATAACAAAATTCAAGATATATTTTTTCTTCCCATGTTGGTTAAGGCTGGACCTATTATTAGCATTATTTGGCCTAACAAAACTTCGACCTTTAAATGGAGGGTCCATCAATCAAGCCAAGTCATTAACTTAAGCTGGGACTCATGACCTCCAGAGTCTGGCAAGGTGCATGAAGAGCTGGTTGTATCATCCTGGCCGTTAGCCGATCTTGCCACGTGGACCAAAAGGAGAAATTTACTTTGTGAAAAATGGCACCTGGTACCAGTGTTTGAAGCTAATGGAGTCTACGAGCCATTAAGACGGTCCCCACTGGGCCTCTGTCATGTCAGAGGTCTGATAGATGGTGCACCTGGCTGCAGAGTCTCAAATAGTCATGAGCAAGCACATTTTAATTTGATGTTCCTGTAGCAGCAGCTTTTTATGAATCCTCTGCAGAAGGATCAAACTCAGCTGTGGATTTGCCTGAAGGACACTCCAGCAGCGCACGGACGTGGGAAACGTTCTAGATAAACTATGATTTTGCAATGATGCAATTCAAAAGGTGCTCTTGCGGTCCTGTTGTTGGAGACTTCCAGCGTGGCAGATGGCTTGGACTTACACAGTGCCTCAGAGCACTATGGGAGGCCTCCATGAAACAATGCAGTTCTCCACAGGGTGCAGGTCATAAACACAACAGCTCGATGGTTTGATCTGAGGAGCGTGTGAGCATGTTTGCTCTGCTGGGCATCAGTAACAATAACATGGCCTCATAAAATGTGAAAAAAGTTATGTGGTGTACAAGAACTAACAAAAATGCATTTCTACACCCTTAAGGGATTATGTAGCAGAGACCTGGGCACAAAGACGAGCCTGGCACTGGAACAGTCTGGTGCAAACATTTTTCATGTGTGACAGTAGGTTTGCTCATTGTGACCCAAATTTCCAAAAGCCTTGAGTGGGCACTGGGTCCATTTTACACTTGAAGGTCAATCTAATATCATAAATGTTAATTATGCATCTGTGCAGGAAGCTGTTCAGTACATCTGTAAATTCACTGCATCTTTAATCCGTCTGTGTTTTAGCTGGCTTATAGTGTCATTGCAGACTTGCCTGCTTGTGAAGTTTTCAAACTAATAAATTTTAAAATTTAGAGTCTGAAAGTCAGCAAGTGTAGTAAGTTTACAGGGATGTTGGGGACAGAGCTGGAAACCTTTCCTTAAACATGCACTAAAGCTGTTTTATGTGTATACAATGCTGAGCAAGACCATTTCTGAGACTGAAGTCACACCTTTCAGTGAGTATAAGCCTAAAAGTTCTGGCTCTGCGTATGCCTCCTTAAAAATACAGAAAATGGATCTAATTGCAGTGTGCAAACTGCATATTTTAGCATTTTCCAGCTCATTGTTTCTTTTTTATTGCCAGCCATTTCACTCTTTAGATCCCCTTCCCGGGCTTTCATCAGCTGCCAGTCACAGCAGGAAACTATTTACAGCCAAAATCATTAAACTGTCTGTACACTGCCCACCCAGGAGTAAAGAGATCAGGGACAACGTTATCTACAAGCAAGTAAAGATGTAGTTGTAGAAGCTTTAACGGTTAAATTAGGAAACAGCCAAACTGCAGCTAAAGGCAGTGTGTTTGCTCCATCCCAGTCATGCATGCATCTTTCTGTTTAATGTGAGCTAACAGTCTGAAAGAGTCCAAGTGGAACTTTTGCTATATACACATCTTTGCTTCGGGGGTTGGAGCGCTTGATTTCTGCTGCCATATGGCTGACACGCTAATTCAATTTCAGTGTGTACTGGTCTGTACTGTATTTCACATATGTTGCCCCAGTGGGAGGATTCATAACTGCCATGTCCTCAACCCATTAAGTCATTGACCGTCATTAGGACTATAAAGAGCTTTGTGTGTGCTTATCCCCAGTTCCTGATGCTGCTGTTGTGTGGGAGTCGTCTGGGTATTAACCAGCATCGTTTTTAATTATCCTGTAATCAATGTGTCCACTGAACCACATTAAGAAAGACTGCAAGGTCAGATGTCACAGCTCCACTGAAGTACACAGAGAATGTGGTGAAGCACAGGTAGCCTCATTTTACAAACTGTCGAGTTCTGGCATTGTGTATCCTGAATGACTTTAATGTTTCTCAGACCACACCTCAGAATGCTGATAAAGCTGGCTGTAATGTAAGCATTAGAAACTGGCACACTTTGGCTACGTTGGATGAATTGCATGAATCTTTCATTACCTAACTCACTACACTTTTGATTGATTAAATGCTGGGCATCCACAATTATCCGTCTTTTACCACAACAACCATTCTGACACAGGCAGATGCTTAACTTCCAAAGAATGTCTGCAGTGACTCTAATGAGTTGTACCTCTGTTGTTGTCTGATGCTCACTGTGAAATTGCTGCAAGAAGACTTAGGGACAATGCAAATGAGTGTCTGCGAGGGTTAACGAACTGCTTTTACCTGCTTTTTGATTCCCTTCAGAGGAGTCGAGCTTGGGCTAGTGTTGGACCAGGGTCAGGCCCAGCAGGTGTGGGCTGTAGAGCCAAGCTGCCCATCGTTTGCCAGTAGGACAACAGAAGCCAATTAACCGAGCCAGGCTTAGAAAACCGTACCCTTCAGCAGCTATTACACCTACACTTGCATTTCTCTCACTTTCTCTTTGCCACCAGTGACTTTTCAGCTGTAACGTTTTCTAACAAATGTGATCAACTATAAATTTCCAATGCACCGAAGCCAAAGTTTTCTTTTTTCTGTGTTCTGCAAACTGCAAAAAGAAGAGTCTCTCGGCGGGATGGTGGTGTGTGTTTGTGTAACTAGGAATTGAATAACTTTATGTATATATGTTGAATTAACAAACAAATAAACAAAAACATATGTGTAATTTCAAATCATGCTTGGGGTTGCCAGGGGATCACACACTGATCTCTAGGCCTTTGTGAATGGGCCTAGCTAATAAAAATACTACTACTAACAGGGTGTAAGAGTGTGCACTAAACTCTTTTAACTACTTTGCAGTGGACTGTATCTAAATCCCAATTCTACAATGTTTTTGTTATAATTATTAAATTAACCACCTGATTTATCAGTGAGCTGATATTATCGACCAGTATGAGCCATTTGCTGATCTGTTGAAACACATAACAGTAAGCTAATTTCATGGTGACTGACAGGAACCTCCAGAAACCAGTTGCAAGTGGTCTGGGAATATCCATTTTTTCCCAGAGACTGGTGGTAACCATGGTGGTCACCAGCCAGTTTCTATGGTGGTGTGACTACGGCCTACAGTTGAAGTCACAGATCTAAAATCAAAGTATGATGGGTTAGTGTCAGGGGCTGATCTCTTTTGTTATATGTTGAAGATGATGGAGAATGCTTGGATTATTATTAGGCTTTAAATTTTTAGGTTAGTCTGTGTATCACCCAGGCCTTCTGCGTTACTTGTTCTGTATTTCTTGTCTGCGTGTTTCATGTTTTTCAAGCCTGTGATGTCAAGTCTACGTCTCAGTGTTTCCTGTTTTATTTTGAAAGTCTTGTGTTTCTTTGTTCAGTGTGTTTTACTCCTCCCCTGTGACGTTGTTATGTTCATTTGTGGCTGTGTCCCAATTCAGAGACCGCACGCTTGAAGTACGCATTTTGATTGTGATTACGTCACCGCCACGCGACGACGGCTGTCCCAATTCGAAGTGTACTTCAAATGCGTCGTCGATTTCCCCAAATATCAAGCGTGGTCCGGTGCACGCTTCGTGGTCCCATATATCCAGAATTGAATTCAAAATCCTGCTCCTCACATACAAGGTCTTAAATAATCAGGCCCCATCTTATCTTAATGACCTTGTAGTACCATATCACCCTATTAGAGCGCTCCGCTCTCGCTCTGCAGGCCTACTTGTTGTTCCTAGAGTATTTAAAAGTAGAATGGGAGGGAGAGCCTTCAGTTTTCAGGCCCCTCTTCTGTGGAACCAGCTTCCAGTTTGGATTCGGGAGACAGACACTATCTCTACTTTTAAGATTAGGCTTAAAACTTTCCTTTTTTCTAAAGCATATAGTTAGGGCTGGACCAGGTGACCCTGAATCCTCCCTTTGTTATGCTGCAATAGATGTAGGCTGCCGGGGGATTCCCATGATGCATTGAGTTTTTCCTTTCCAGTCACCTTTCTCACTCACTATGTATTAATAGACCTCTCTGCATTGAATCATATCTGTTATTAACCTCTGTCTCTCTTCCACAGCATGTCTTTATCCTGTCTTCCTTCTCTCACCCCAACCGGTCGCAGCAGATGGCCGCCCCTCCCTGAGCCTGGTTCTGCCGGAGGTTTCTTCCTGTTAAAAGGGAGTTTTTCCTTCCCACTGTCGCCAAAGTGCTTGCTCATAGGGGGTCATATGATTGTTGGGTTTTTCTCTGTATCTATGAAGCGCCTTGAGGCGACTTTTGTTGTGATTTGGCGCTATATAAATAAAATTGAATTGAATTGAATTGAATATCCCACAATTCATAGCGCAGCGGTGGGTGTGGATAATTTTGCCGCAAAATACGGCAAAAGGGAGCGGCCGAAGAGTGAACTGTCAAAAGTAAGTACTGAATATGATGTCACTTATTTATGTGCGAATGTTTAATAATGAAGAACATTAAAACATTACTGTTGGTCACATGTCGGCAAAGTTGTGTGACATTAGTGATGTTGGTACTTTCAGCATTAACTTGGTTTTAAAGCCTCTACTTCTAAATATATATATAGTCGACCTTAATCTCACAGAGATGTGATGATTTTGTGGATAATTAAAGTCAGTCATGTATCCACAAACACAACAAGCTGAAAGTCAGTGATGCTGCTCGGTCCTGAACATCACGGCACAAGCAGGATTCACTGCACTGTTAATGTGAGCTATGTTATATTGCTGCCTCTGTTCGGTGGTGTCGAGCCAAACGCACTTTAACGTGTGTTTGAACGAGCTGACGGTTCACTCGTTAAGCTGAAAGAAAGATGCTTTAATCACAGCAGTCACACATGTGTCCACTGCACCATCTGGAACTCTTCTTGTTTACACTCGTAATAACACAAACACTAAATCCTCCTGTTTGTAGCAGTGTGTACACCTGAGACTGTCACCTGTCTGTCTGTCCTGCACTCTCTCTCTGTTTCTTTCTCTCTGATTGTGGAATAAAAGTATGAACATGTGTTTATAAGTTACACTTGTGTTTGAATCCTGCAGCTTATCACACATTTGATTTCCATGTGTGACGACTGCAAGTGTCCAGAGTGAGGACAGACTGAGGGACCCACTGCTGCACATCATCTGTGAGGCTTTGCAGCCCTGATGATCCACCAGGACAAACTCAGCAGTGTGTGAGGAAGAGGAGGAGGAAGAGCCAGCAGCAGCTGACAGATGGAGAGAATAGACAGACTGTTCCCTGTTTGTGAAGGACTGCTAGGAAAGTTTAACTGTCTGTGCTGAATCAGTCTTATTAGGTAATGTTCAAATAATGTGATCATCCCAGTGTTTCCAGTGTGGGAGAAAGTACTCAGAGTACTCAGGGCCTTCAAGCTACACACTATGAAAGGCAGCAACAAGTTTAATGTTCAGAAACCTAAAGTATGTATCAGCAGCAGAATGGAGCTAAAATAAATGTTGGTTTCAGTTCTATGAAGCTTTGAGTATTTTGGATCAGTAGCTGCTGTGTTTGTTGCATCATATTGCTGTAACTGTTTATATGCTTTATATATTCTGAGCTAAGTTGATCTATAGTGTTACATCATATTCTATAAGGATGTTATGTGTTTGTAGACTTTCTGCCCAGTTTGACCCATTTAGCAGACGTCAGCCTGTTTAAGGCTCTGATATCTATTCTGTGTGTCTTACAGCAGTTATGACATGGTCTGATTTTCTCACCCAATAAAGGAATATTTCATATATCAGTCTACTCTTCATTCTATCAGACACAGTTATCACAGCTCCTACATTTGCTTTTTACACATGTATGTAAACATTGAGCCAAATTTAGTAATGCCAACAAATTAAACGAATAATATTTGTCTCTTATATATGATACATCTGTAGATACACTGTCACAGGTACTTGTCTTTGACTGAAGATTTAAGGTGATAGGAAATATAAATAAATGCAACTTGAGTCTTTGACAGCTCACTGCTGTTATATATCATAATAATCTGACAATTCTATAATATTGGCCATATTATATTTCCATCACCACAGTGAGATGACTTTAGTCTCATGAACAACATCAGCTAATTGTTATTTACTAACTAATCTTAAATGAGTGTTCAGCACAGAAATGAAGCCCAACAATCATGTTTACAGTCCCGTGGTCTCGGCCTCAGATACTCAACTAATCACAGTGATGTCATGACAAGAATGAATGACCAACAAAACATTTTTTTCTCCTTCATTTCTGTCACACAAAGCTGTATGACACGTGTCTCGCGGTTAGTATCATGGTTCACAAGCCTCCCACTTCTGCACTACTCGCACTTATAATACGCACCGTACGTAGTGCGCGTACTTCAAGCGTGCGGTCTCCTAATTGGGACACAGCCTTAGTCTGTGTGTTTTCATTCAGTTGTCAGGTCGTCTGTTTTCCTCTCTCTGTTCAGGTCATGCTCATGTCTCATGTTCATGTGTTTTTCCCGCATGCTCCTGCTCTGAATTGTGCTCATGTCCTTTTCACAGTCATCAATCAGTTTTTCCCAGTTTAGGTTTTAGTTTTCGTCGGTGTTCAGTTTTGGCTTATTTTGTATCCATGTTTTTCGGCCCAAATAAACGACTCGCCTTTTGTTGTAACTCAGTTCCGTCTCCTTTCGTGTCTGCATCATAATTACGCTGGTGCCCCCCGCCCCGACAGGTTAGGTGGAATTAAGATAAATAGGATGGTGACTAGTGGTTCAGGTTCAGCGCTCTTGAATATAAAGGGATTCACAGACATGGAGCTAAAAAAGCTCCATGTCTGTGCGGCAGCACTGCTCGTATAACACATCCATCTTTATGGATATATTATACTTTCATCCAATTCCCTGTGGAGAAATTTGGGTTGCATCATCATAGCAGTGGTAATAAAATGTGTTCAGGGTGGCATAGTGTGCAACTCGGTTTCATGCATTTACATTTAAATCAGCAGCATAGAGCCTGGTAGTTTCACACATTACTGGCTCCTGGACTTTTGGAGATGTTGCCGTTTGCTTTGGTTCCAGCACTTCTTCAGTTACCTTTCAACACTGTTGCAGTTGAAAGATTTCATCTGTTATTGAGGATTTTAGCATCACAGATCATTTAAAAGCTCCACGTGAGGAAATGTCTTGCAAAACAGTGTCTTAAATCTAGTTTTCTTTTAAGTGATTGTCATGGTCCTGGGCCATGTGGGCCCAGTATTCTTAGTTTTCATGTATTTTTGTATTTTGTTCTTTATTTAGGCCATGCTTCCTGGGTTGATCTGTTACGTTGTTCCTTATGTGTTTTCCCTTCGTGACTCTTACCCCCTGTGTGCCCCTCTGTGTATTTATGAGCCCTCGTCTCTCTTTGTGTTTTATTCTATGTTTTCCCCAGCCCGTTATGTCTGCGTTCTCCCCGTGCTCTCTCTCCTCCTGTTTGAACCTCTGTGTACTTCCTGCTTTACTTTGCCCATCTCCCATCAGTGTTACGTTCACTCCTGCCGTGTCTTGTTATGATTATCAGTGTCACCTGTGTTCCCCGTGTGCATCCACTTCCCCTGATCATCCCTCATGTGTATTTAGTCTCTGTGTTTCATACAGTCTGTGTCGCGTCGTCTGTGTTCCCACCCTCCGTGTTTCCATGCCTGGTCTGTTGTCTTCCAAGCCATAGCCTCACCATAGTTTGTTCTCAGTTTAGGTTTTTGTTTAGCCACGCCATCCCTGCTGTATTTGCACACCTTGTTTTCAGCCATATTAAAGGCTCGCCTTTTGTTAAAACTCACTCCCGTCTGCTCACTTGTGTACGCACCTGGGTCCATTACACGCATTCTCCACTCGGTCCGTCACAGCGGACTGTGACAGTGATGCTGAGACAATGCTCCAAGTTAAAGACATGGAGTACTGACATAAATTGTGGTTTGGAAATGCAGATTTCTGTACAATATGCTTGAGTGCAAACATGTAAAAGCGTTCCCCGCTTTGTGCTACAGCACTCCAGACTTAAGGCGATCTCTTCAGAGGGACACACAGATCCAGAAACACTGAGCGATATGAATTAGATTGAAATCACAGCATGCGTAATGGAAGCTGTGTATGTTTGTGTCTACATCACAGCGAGCTGCATATTGCTGCAGGGAAGCTTGTTTCGATTGGACAGACAGCTACAATACTCTGCTGTCCAATATTTCAAAGGAGGTTGAGGCTCCACTTGTGGTATGAATCAACTTTATTACTTGACCAACACAATTTGGCCTGTGGCCTTTGTCAGGGTCTGTTAAATATTTCATGCAGCCACTTATAGACCTGGGTACAGATAACAATAAGAATAAAAGTCAAAATCTCAGTATTGCTCCCCAGAGGCTGAAATCTTACTAAATTAAAAATGCTGAGAAATATAATTTTTCACAGGGTCTCACTGTGATGAGGGAAACAAGGTCATGAATAGTAAAGTTTACCCATCAGGCAGCACGCTACAACTCAAACACGATACAACTCAGTATTTCTGAGTTACTGTTAAAGGTTAATCAGTCACATCAAAACATTATATTGATTATGTTGCATGTGAAGATAAGCTCACAGAAAATGATCTCCTGACTCTGCTGCTTCCCGTAGCTCCCTCAGGCCAAAGACAGATCTCACAATGGAGATTCACTGTTTACTGGGTGTGTTAGTGTTTTATCTTTTACAGCACAAACTCCATGTAGTTTTAAGTGTTTTTGAAGACCTTGGGTTTCTCTGAGGACGGTTATAAACCTGCCTCATACCCATGAACTTTGTTTAATCACACATCAGATCTTTGACAAACATCTATCACTGCAGAAAGGAACAGTGAACATAGACATCACAACATCACCCAGTCGAGGCCTGTCGTCTCAGCTCTCCAAGGATGCTGAGATACAGATGCTGTGCGTGCACGTGTGTGTCTGCTTTCTTGTGTTAAGCTGTTTGCTGGTCAGTGTAAGGTTGTAACCAGTAAGTGCTGTCGTACTTACGCTGATGAGGCTGATGACTGTAATGAAAGTGGTTTTGCTTGGTGTGTGTGATGTGTGTGTGTGTGAGCACGCACATGTGTGTGTCTGTTTGTGCGCTACAGACCTCAGTATCTTTGGATGGTTCTCTGTTCCTGTAGCTTTTTTGTTTTAAATACCTGCTGGATATTTTTGTGTGTGTCAGATCTAAGTTAGCTGTAGTTCAGGAGGTCATCTGCTGATTGGAAGGTTGGTGGTTTGATCCCTGGCTGCCCTTGGGCACGATGCTAACCCAGAGTTGCTCGCTGATGCATCCATCGGAGTATGAATGTGCGTGAATGTTAGTTAGAAAGCACTTGAAAGCATAGAAGTGAATGTGGCATGTTGTGTAGAGTGCTTCGAGTGCTCTGGGAGAGTAGTAGTTACCAATTAGCACTGCTTGTGTTAGCCTGTGTTTGTATTTTCATTGCAGCAGTGCTGACCTGTCCTACAGTTAACCTGACACAGTGAACTGAGCTCAGTGTAAAGACTGTTTAGCATTGGCGTCCACCACAGTATTAACTGGTTCTGCACTGTGGAAACATCATGCACACACTTTCATCCATACCATTCTGTAATGGAGCAGCCTTTTATTTTTAGCATGAGTGGCCCCAGTGGACATAACAAAAGCAGAGGAACTTCAAAAAATGAAGAAAGATGAGCTGAAAACATAAAACCAAGCACTGATGATTATAAACCAACCACCAGGAAATGTAAATGCCAAGCAGGCAGTTCTTAAAAATGGCATACTGAAAGGCTGGGTCTTAAAAGATGCTTAGACTGATTGACAGGCGTAAAAACTGGATGCACAAAGCTGATCTATGAATACCAAACACCATGGTCTACTGTCCTTTAATGGCCAACATGCATAAATCAAAGAACATGCAGAGAAACCAGTGTTCATAACTCCAAAACGCTGCACTGGTGGATACAAGCTTGGGTTCTGTGTCTCAGTTTTCTCAGACACACACTGTTGTGTTCATTCTGTACACACTGTATTTGTTACTACATAACAAAACTAAATATGAATGTTTAGTTTTAACATGTTTATTTAAATCTAGTAACTTTGTTCCGTTTAATATTGATACATTGACTTCATTTAGTGAACAAGCATGTTATAAAAGATTGGCTTCCCTGAGCAGAGCTGCTAATATCCATCAATTAGTCATATCAGGAGGACGCCCAGGATATGCTGGACAGATTATGTCCCCTGGTTGGAAGAGCTGCCAGTCCAGCTTGGGCTTGAATAATTGGTACCTCATGGGTGGATTAAGGGAACATTTTTAAACAAAAGCAGAGTTGTGGTTGAATCACTGATAAAGGCATAAACATCTGTAATACACATGGATCCTTACGAGGGCCAGATTCCTAGGAAGGCAGGAGCAAATCCATTCGTCTGTTTCCTTAACCACTCATCCACACTAGAGCCTTTCCATCTATCACTATGCAAGATGCAGGGTACCCAAGTAGTGACGTTCACACTTCCTGCCGACTAACATGCATGTGTTTGGGATGAGCGGAGAAAGCCGATGCAGGCACAGGGGAAATATGCACTAAACAGAAAGACCCCGTGTGACCATCAGATTTGAACCCGAAATCTTTTTCACATGAGTGTTGAACACTGCACCACCATGCTGAAAGGTGAAAAAAGATGTTCAAGAAATTAGAACTCTTAATTTCATATCTTCAGACTGTCAACAGTAGTTTGGTCGCTCAGGAGGCAGAGCAGGTCATCTACCAATCAGGTGGTTTAATCCCACGTATCCTCGGGTAAAATACTGACCCCAAGTTGCTCTCTGACCCTGTTATTGGATGTGACTTCTTGATAGAAATCATTCAGCTCACGTCTCCAACTATGATGCTTTCAGAATAAATGCAAGGCAAAGTTTTTCCTTTTAATATTCATGCAAATAGAATCACTGGAGAGTTTTGGGAAGCTAAAAATATTCTTCCCTTACGGCCAACAGGAGAATCAATTTACAGTAAAATATTCACAACTTACCAGGAGGTCATATAATTTTGCTCTCTTTCCTCACGTTCATCCTCCATTTCTGACAGTCAGCGGCATCATGACGGTCCACAGCACAGCTACGGGAAAACCTGTGCTGGTGGACTTTTGGAGGCCAGCAAGAAAGCTTTGAATGAAAGCAGAGTCACAGAGTCTGGCATAAATTTGTCTCTTTACCTTCTACCTCATACGAACTCGTCTGGCATAAACACAGTAGTAGATTGGCTGTTACTCGTTACTCGTTGTCCGTCTTTATTACCTCTCCACTACACAAAAGTTCCAAACTGAAGAATGAGTTTAGGAAGTGTAGGACATCCCTGTGTGTGAGGGGAGTGGGGGTGTCTCCAGTGCATGTGGCCTTTGTGGGAGCTCCAATCTCCCATTAGCAGATGCATTTAACTCTGAGCTGTTAGCACAAATGCAGCTCTCACTCAGAAGCAGTCGCTGGGGCATTGCTCCACCTGGGCCTCGTTCGTCTTACTCTTCTTGCCACAGGCGAAGCTGCAGTCGCTCCTTATGTTCAGTTTGAATAACTCCTCTCGTTACCACTCACGTCACGACTGCTCTGACTCATCTGTCTTCATGTGGCGATCCTTTGTCTCACTGAGGACACTCAAATATTCACTTCTGCTTCGTACATCTGTTATCACACCCCTGTGGCTTTTCATCCTTGGCATCTATATTGTGAGTCGGTCATTTGGGGAGAGTCACGGCTTCTTTAAGTTTGCAGTTTCTGTTAAATTCTCCTGACGCTGTACAAAGCTGGAATGTAATGTAAATGCAATAGGAGCTCTACTTGTGAGACTCCCTCAGGTCTTCTGCCTCCAGCCTAGCAGAAAACTTTAGGAAGAAGAGTTTTTCTGAATAACTGCTGGTGATAACAACAAACGTATCCTGGAGTATTAGCACAGAATTTAGTGCTATTGGCAAGAACACAGTGTTAGTGTGTGTTATATGAGTTGGATTTGCTTGGCGAGACTGTTGTGATTGGCTGTAGCACAGCTTTAGGTGTGTTTGCAGCGTGGCTCTATACAACATCTGCTAACTGCTTTCATGACTTTAAGTTTAAGTTTTGCAAACAACAAATGTCAGTTTTCTCCATCCTAACGTTCTGCTGTGTTGTGCTTGTAAATCGTGCCCTTGATAACAGAGCACAACTTCAGTTATTTGAACCAAGCCAGCTCGCACATGCAGCTCAATATCTGCCCTTCTTGAAGGATTCTCACAGTTACAAACCCTCGTGAATTTCTCACCAGCTTCTCTCTCCTGAGAACATTTCTCCAACTTAAGATGTTTAATGCAAAAGACCCTGGAGTCCAGGCAGTGAGCACCAGGGAAGACGAAGATCATTCCACCCCGTAGCAATGTTGGGAATTTAGTGGCATTGCTGGCGCCTTTTCCTGTCTGAATTATTCATCTCCTTGCGTGCTGCCTGTGTCTGCCGGTGTGTGATGGTTTGCAGATAACAGCTCAAATTGTCAGCTTGCTTCAGATGCCTCCGTCTGAACCCAGCATGCCTTTCTTCTTCACTTAGTTGACGTTTGCTTACATACATGCTTTTTTATTGAAGGGTGGAGTGTGGGGAGGTGGAGGGTGAAAGTCGTGAAATGTGTGGGTGTGTGACTCCCACAGGGCATGTGTGAAGAGGTTCAGTGAGTTCAATTTGAGCTTTCCAGCCTGTATCCAGGCAGAGGTGTCTCCTCCACTGTCTGACTCACTGTCTCTCTCCGTCTTTGTCTCCTCATGACTCTGACTGTCTGAGCCCGGCGAGCTCCGAGGCCCCTGGTTGGCCCCCATGTGACTCGGTCTGTCTGCACACTTGGCCACCTTTCAACCAAATTATGCTGTGTGTGTGTGTGTGTGTGTGTGTGTGTGTGTGTGTGTCTCGAGGGAGAGGTGGAGTATAAACAGTCATCACTTCCTGCCATTCATCAAAAGCTTGAGCTACATGAATCTCCATCTCCCTCCACCTACTGAAATCGTTATTACATTGTAAAATGATATGATGGAATACTCTCATAAACTTTCTGTTATTTGCATATTTATTTTCTAACTTGTTTATTCAATAATCATTTTGAAAAAAAGTATATGATTTCATTTGTGGGAGATTTCCCATCATGCACTGGTCTAAATTCAGGTTCCAAATCTTTTCTTTGTAAATAATTAAAGTCTGGAGCCTCTAAAAGTCTGGCATGCAAACCATCAAGTTTCCTCTGTCTCACTGACTTATGCTCAGTTTCCATGCTGACACTTCCTCAACACATACATTGCTCGACTATGATACCAGCAAAACACATGTGGTCGGTTGCCAGGCAAAGACTTAAGTGGACGTTTGAGGTCTTCGTTCCCATCTGAAGGCCACTGAGTACGAATTCCTTCCCTTTTTTGTCGAGGGAATGTTGAGTCATGCAGCGAGCTGTGACTCAGGGCTTCTGGAGCAAATGTGTAAGCAGCATGGTGGCATCATGGACAGTAGTCTGCAGCTGCACGTGGGCTGGACTTTTAATACTGACGTGTGAAGGTTTCATAACTGTCGGATTCATACGATAACAAGAAATCTCACCAGAGGCACGTGAAAGTTAAAAAACAATGAGGAATATTTGTAACATATTTTTGATTGAATGGAGCTTTTAAATTTGCATTGATAACACACACGACCGTCACACACACTAAATATGCACACCATGCTGCTTTTCTTATCAAATGTCTTTATTGACATGTCAGCTGAAAGCTTAAACCTTATGCTGGGCAGACACTGTGCGATTTTTTCAGTCGCGTTATTCAGCTCCTGCTCAAACTGTACGATTGACTCGCAGGGGTTAGAAGTTCATAGGTCATGATGCAGGTCTCACACTATACGGCCCGATGCTCTGATGCAACCTGAGTGCTCACACTGTGCGTCCATAAAATGAAGGTTATAACAGAAAATCTGTCGCTCTCTCTCTCTGTCTTTCACTCACACAGACACGCCACCACCATCAGCTTTGCTAAATTGCTAATGAAAAACATGATCAGCTGTGATTGAGCAGCAGTGTCGATCCAACTATTTTCACGGTTGTTGTGTCGTGATAATTTTGTGAGGCCACATCGAAAAGGCTCGGATGAGCTTTCCAAAGTTCTACAAGTTGTGCCTCCATCGCTTGTGTCCAGATCACACGCTGCACAGCCGTGCTGCTCCGTCTTTTTCGCTGACATTTGTGTTTGCGCGTGCGCAGTGTGACAAACTGCGGTGACACCCTCACGACGATCGCGAAGATTTCAAACCCAAGCGATTGATGATCGGGAGCTGGTCGTGAGGTGTCAATCGCTTCTCGTTACCCCACGTATACTACACGATGCACGTTGAAGGCCAAAATCGGGCCGATCGCCAAAACGGTCGCACGACTCAAAAATCGGCTCAAAATGGGCCAAAAATCGCACAATGTCTGCCCAGCATTAGAGCCACTTCAACACGTGGAAACACGCGAGAAAGCTCCACTGACTGAAGAAGGTGTGGGTGACTAACAGCAGTGAAGTGAGGAATACTGACACTGAAACATGCACCTGCAGGCTCTGGCAGCATGTGGACCCAGCATGACCCAGCATGTGGTCATGACCTCACGTTGCAGGTGCAGGTGAGGGCATGACCCAGCATGTGGTCATGACCTCACGTTGCAGGTGCAGGTGAGTAAAATGACTCCACAGAGTCAGAAGGTCACAGGTTAGGACAGTGAGATGGTTTAGGGTGCCTATGTGACTCCTGTTCTGGGCTCATTCATCTGGAATAAACTGACTGACTCCGATTGTGTTTGTGTGCTTCCTGCCTGGACACCTTGGGGATATCAGCCACCTGTACTGATTGGGGGTGTTTTTCTTTCAAAACTGGGATAATATGTGGATAAAGTTCTCACGGATACGTCCGATTGCAGGGTGGGGCTGTTAAAATTCCTTGTGTGAAATGGTGCCTTGTATATGAATGAACTCAGTGTCACTGCATAAGATGGATGAAAGGCAATAAAAACAAAAGAGTGTTACATGTTGTTCACTTTTTCCACTCACTGCCACCTTAGAGATGTCAGCATTACCAAAATATGAATCTATAGTTGTTTAGTGCAAATTATTAATATTGTATTAATTCCCCCATCGATTTTTAATTATTCAGCTAATGAATAAAACTGGCCTTGAAGCTATAAATGTAATATTTATTATTTCTCATCTGAAAGCTTCTAACATAACGACTTTATTTATTAATCCTGTAGTTCAGGATCAATTCCTCTGGTAGATGCTTTCCTTTTTGGTGCATTGAGGTGAGAGTCAGTGCAGAAACAACAGCGATCAACATCAGTACTGGATGTAGAAGCAACACATCAGGATTTGATTGTGGCTCCAAGTGCATCATCTACGTACTGCAGCAGTGCAGCTCATGTTCCTGGAGTAATGCATCAGGAATGGGATTCCTCGTGTTGAATGACAAAACACTGACGGTAGGATGATGCCGAGGTTATCTGCGTGCTGCACGGTGCTGCTCTTTCACCTGCTGCCACTTCTTTGTGTTTCATGCTCTGTTGTGTTAAAGGAGGCCTGAAACGTCCGGTCCACTGTTCATGTAGTACAATGTAGATGTGTGTAGAAGCTGTCAGGTGCTCTCTTTGTCCTTGTGGATTCAGTCCACAGTTTTCCTCAGTTTGTCTCAGGGACATCTGGGCTGGAAGTGATACAGAAGACTACTTGGTACAGCAGAGTAGGCGGAACAACGATCGTACTGAGGGCAGCTCTCCAGAAATGATCAGCTTTTTTTCTTACGTAATATGATAATTGTCAAGCTAGATTTGTGTTGGATTTTTAATGTGACTTTATTGGAAGTGTTCTTGATTTTTGGACATTCTGCAGAGACCCCATGAGATGGCTCTTGTGACCCTCCTTTGTGGCTGTCCATAGAACAAAGCATAAATGATGGCTAAAGTAATTTGAACTCTTGAATAAATGTGAGTGGAGTCATTTTTAACTTTGGCTTTCTGAAAGTCTGGACATGGCTGCTCTTCCACTCATTTTCAGTCCGGTCTCTACAGAAGACTTTCATATTGTTTGTTTCTTAAGCCTCTTGATGACACTGACCTGCGGATCATGTAAGCATAAAGTGGCACCTTAAAGAACCAGTGCTGTGCCAGAAACCTAACACGTGATCTGACAGATGCGTCTGGACCTGGATCCATCTAATCAAAGCCTGATCAGAAATGGGCTCAGTGGCAGGGCGGCTGTCAGGAAGCTGCACTTAAGGAGAGAAACAAGGCTGAGGATGCCAAATTATAAAAGAACAGGACTAAAGACCAGTGGCAGCCGGTCTTATGGAGTGATGAATCCAACTTTGTTTACAATTCTTACTAGTGTTAAGATGTGAAGACATTTCATAGAAGGCTCAGGGTTCTCGCTCCACAACCTTATCCAGTCAGCTGCTCTGTTTAGTTTGAAAAAGAAAAGGAGAATTAAACTAACTGAGATTCATATTTTCTTTATAATGAGAGAAACTCTGAATGTGTCTCCGTGATAACTTGATTATATCTTCAAACGTGGTGATTGGCATTTCTTGCCTCCTGCTGTTCTCAGGACCAGTCAAAGCTTATTATGATGCATACTGATAATAAGACTGAGCAGACATGGAGTTTGGAGAAATATTAGATCTTTCTTTCCTCCTGACTCTGCCTGTGAGCCTCAGGTGAGGACTGTCACAGACATAATTGCTTGTGTATTATCGTCGTGTTAGTAATCATCATTAAGGGGATTAGACTGAGCGCTCCAACCAGGAAAAGACACATGCAGTCAATCATCACTGGAGACTTGATTGGTTTTATAGCCTACCCACTCACGCTGGGAAAATCACTTCCCCAACTTCTTATTGAGCTTTGTTTAATGAAGTTGTGCCAACATTGCTAATCACCTGTATCTCTACTTCCCTGCTCCAGTTGCATTGTTCATTTAAATCCCAATTACACTGTGGCACTTCACTTTGTGTAGGACGGTAACACACACACACACATAGATTCATATGTGTGTGTGTGTGTGTGCGTGTGTGTGTGTGTGTGTGTGTGTGTGTGTGTGTGTGTGTGCGTGCGTGCGTGCGTGCGTGTGTGTGTGTGTGTGTGTGTGTGTGTGTGTGTGTGTTGGCTGATTATTATGTGCGGGCGGCCCAGTGTGAATTGTCTCTCCTTCCTTTCCTACTGTGAAGGTAAGATTAGTGACGAGTTCATCCTCCAGTGGACCATAATCCTCTGCTGATAGATGATGGCAGATGTTTTGCTTGATTGCAGGCCCGTACCGAGCATGTGCAGAAGCATCCCTGCTGTTTATAAGGTGACTCATTCATAATCAGATGGTGAGAAAACTGAATGCAGTGTAATACTTTCTAGCTGCAGTGCTTGTTTTGCATTAGGCCACTTTAAAGCTTGTCCGCTGAGACTGTGCATTAAACTGCAGCCTCATTTTTAAAAAGACATAATTTTCTACACTGTGCTTTTATTTTTGAACCATATCAGATTAACTTTCAAAGAAAAGTAAATAAATCTGCAGAAGGATACAGATGTTTCACATGCTGATGTGTGTGCATAGTGCACATGATAATGTTTGACCTAAACTGAAAAAAGGTAAGCTTGTTTTCTTTAGCATTATTTTTACGGGTTTACCGATAGACTTCTGGTCCTGTCCTGTGATGATGTATGAACCCTGCTTCTGGACCCAAACTGCTGTGTTTATTAAGGCTCGTGTCTTGATGCATTCTCAATCATCCAGGTAAGTAAATCTCCAAAAGTTGATTCTGATGATTCTGCCCATTGTTCCATCAGTGGGCTGGTTTCAGTCATTGTGCAAATGTCCTGTTCATAAGATTGGAAACCTGCAGACTGAAGAAGTCACTTGGATGAGTGAAGCGATTCTCCCACTGAAAACGTCCAGATGAACAGAATCAGCCTTTGGAGATTAAGGCTGGTGTGTTTTTAACTTGTTTGAATGGTTTCCATCTTGTTCTAGTTCATCTGAACGAGCCCCTAGAAAAGGCCGTGATTGCCGTCGGCCTCGCTGGGATTTTATTACCACTGTTCATTTTAAAGCTCAGTTTAAACCTTACGATGTAACTACAGCCCAGCCCATGCAGCAGCATAGTTACAACATGTTCTCATCCCAACGTCTAACACACCCACGACTGTGACAAATCGTCCGTATGTTACACGTTGGGAGGCCTGAGAGCACATCATTATATAGCAGCTAGCCCAACTTCAGTAACCCTACAAACGTCACTGCTGTTTAGTTTCCTGTCTTCATTTATGTTGGAAGTGATAGCAGAGCTGTACGTTTGAATTTCTCAGAAACCTCTCAGTCAGAACATGCTATATCATGTTTAGGTGGAAGCTAGCGAGCTAACATCCTGCTAACTTCTAACTCTGTTAGATGTAATAAATTCTGTTTTCATTGCCTGGATGTTAAACTTAATTGTTACACCTGGTAGAGCAGAACGCTGATCATTTTATTACAGATGAAAGACTTTAGACCGTTTTTAACTTTCAGTGATGCTGCAGTGTTCGTTTGACTTTGGGACCTGAAGACTTAGACTGGATAGTTTTGGGCTGTAAACTTTAAAAAAGCAACAGGACTTAAATTACAATGCGGGTACACATAAGGTGCTTTAACTTGATTTTTCAGCACATTATAAAACCAAAACATAACTATATGTAAAGTGAAAGTTTCCAAATGTAGAAAAACTAAGCTGCAAATATCATTTAAAAATTTATTTCAACCTCATCTCCCTTTTCACTCTTAATCTTTGCCTTTCAGAGATGAATCCAGTTTCCGTTTGAACAGACAGGCTTATGAAAGCCCATTTCAAATAAAGTATATATACATGAATAGTTCTGATTTTCAAACGGCACATTTTGTACTGGTGTACAGTAGCACACACCATTCTGAGCACTCTCATGCTTGTCTCTGCTGACAGCCTATTAAATCCTGTCACCTGGCTGAGAAATCGCTCCGTGGTGCTTTCAGACAAAAACATCTTTTAGCAAGTCTTTTGTTCTGTCTTTTCAGTAAATTGTGAAATGAGTTTGTTTTTTGTCGCCTATTTTAGAAAGCTGTTCCTCAGGAAGCAGCATGGAAACATTGTTACTGGAGAATACTTTCAGTGATTTGGCTTTTTCTCCACTTGCTTTTACAAGAGCGCACACTTGAAATCAGAACATTTTTGGAGCACTTTCACCAGTGGGATGATGGTGACAGCAAAGAGGAGGAGAGGAGGCGGCATATCACAGTGACTGAATGCTGTGTGCACTCTTTATCTGTGGTGCGTATGGATGTTTGTTCAGTGCGCAGAGCGCCTCTTAGTTTCGAGGTAACGCTGGAGACTGCTGCCATTTGGGCTGGCAGGGGAGTGAGTGTTACTGAATGAGGAGGAGGCAGGAACCATGTCAGTGGTGGAGGCAGAGCTATGTCTCAGTCTGCCTCAGCACCTCTGATGGGTTTCAGCTGTTTCTAAGTTTTCATTCATGTGTGTTGGTGTCTCCTGTACACTCAATCCTGGCTCTAAAAGCACGTCATGTAATTAAAGTGCCAGTTTGGAGCTGGTGCCTTATCACACACCAGTTCTCAGCCAGCAATGCTAGTTTGAGAATAACACAGACTGGATCATCTAAAATCTACTAACAGGAGGCACTGGAGAAGGGATCGTTGTGACCAGCAATACCAAAATATGGCAACCACCAACTTTAAAAATCTAGCAGTAGTTTATTGTCTAATATGTCCAAGAAAAAGATCAAATCAGGAGCTGTAGTAGAAAAGTATACATTTAAATAACGGTGTGGCGGGGTTGACTAAGTAAAATAAACCAATTCGAAGTTCCAGGGGCTATCAGACCTTAGCTGGGGTTTGATTTAAAAGCACATTTGAACCCAAAACAGTGTTAAGTTCGCTGACTCATGCTTGATGAGACAGCAAACTTAGAAGAACTGCATCTCAAGGGAAATGAAAGTGAAAGAGCATCTTAATGGCTCAGCATGTTCTGCCCAGATCCCCTGAGAGCAGAGGCCAAATGAGGCAATGTCCTCAAGCTACAGCAGAAGAACGGACGATCTCATGGCTGTAGCCTGCTGCTTATATGCCATATCATAGACACTATAACTATATAACTTATATTCCACTTGTAGTTTAGACCTTATGCTCTCAAGTGGAGCACTAAAGTACTCAAAGTCACACAAACATGCTTTTACCTAAGCCTGAGCTTTACACAGTTGTTGTAGTTTAATGTGGAACTGAAGTCTGTCTGCACACACACAGTGTAGCCCACAGAGGTACGGCTAAAAAGTGACCTCATCCAGGAGATACTGTTGGAACTACTTCAAGAAGACAGAGTAAAGGCTATTTTTGAAAGTATATTTTAACTGGTTACTCAATTAATCAGTGGAAAGATCAATACAGTACTCAATTACTAAAATCACCAGTAGCTGCAGTTCTCTTGTGCTAATCAGGTCACGAGCAGTTGTCCAAGCATTTCACTACATATCGTACTGTGTATGACTGTGTACGTGACAAATAAAAAATTTGAATTTAATCCACCAGAGACTAATGGACAGGAACTGGCTGCAGTATTTTCATCTTTGGTCAGAGAGAAAAAACAAACCAACACTATTTCTGTACCTTTATTGTTCTGGACTGAGATCTCACTGCAGCGGTACACGCACTGAATTGCTTGCAACAGTGGCCCCTCCCTCCCCAGGCTGGGTGCAGGGTGAGCCCCGGTAACCCTCTTTTTTGAAGAAGAAGATTTTGCAACAGCTTGAAGAGAAAAGGGAAAACTTTGCAGCTGTGTGACATGCAGAGTGCCAGCATAAACATGACAGCTGATGCACCATACAGCTAATCAATAACCAAAGCTTTACTTTACTTAGTAATTCACTAATATCCACACGTGCTGTACAATATAACACAGAACTGTCAAAAGCAAACTGTGCGTATTGAAGTTTCAGAAATGTTAGCAAATAAAGGGTCAAAAGCAGAGCTGAAGATCTGCTTATTGGAAAAGTTTATGCATGTTTGTTTATACAAACAAACCATTGCCGTTAAATTTCAAGTATCTCTGACAAACACATGCAGGGCCTGCATTTGTAACGTGCTCTGCTCGCTGTAGCATTCGAAATGTGGCATTAGAAATGTACATGTTCATGTACGCTGAGAATCTGTGAGTCTGAAAGCTTATTGGCATCCACATTGTGTGTGTGTGTGTGTGTGTGTGTGTGTGTGTGTGTGTGCGTGCGTGTGTGTGTGTTATGATGGTGCACAATCAATACTGTCAGCACTGAGGAAGTGAATAAGGTTCTGCTTTCCCATGACCTTACCTGATTCCAGAGCTCAGGCATCCAGCCAGCTGGTGCAGGTGATGGTGGAGGTTCAGCCCAGTTCCCACTAATTAAGGAGCCAGGTACTGGTAGAGGTGACCTTGTGTTCCTGTTGACTGGATTACATGCAGAGTTCTGGAAGCTGGTTTTCAGCCTTGTCGCACCAGTCCCAGGCCTTCATGCGCTGTGACTAATCCATTACTTCAAGGTAACAAACACACGCAGGAATACTGGCAGACTAAAAAGTTCATTAGTACAGCTGTGCGTGGTGGCTGTGTATGTGATGCCTGGAGGCATCAGAGCAGAGAGATAAGGCCTGTGTGGACAGATTTAATATAACTTGTACATTTTGGTTTGTGTGTCTGTATGTGTGCTTGGGGCAAGTTCTGCACCATGTGAGGGATTTAGAAAGATGAGCTTTTCTCTCACTTCTTTCTCCAGGGTGGTCTCATTTGCACAAACCTACAGAGAAATTCGTTTTACCATAAAAATGGAAACACATAGGCTGAATATAACAGCTCACTCCAGCTGATGGAAGCAGCTTCTGTATATATGTTCCTTCTTCCTGATGTTGCTGTCGTGTGGTATCGCCACGTCTATCGCTACGGCCATCTTCTTCTGTTTGTCTACCACCACTATGTCCGTCTGTATCTGGAAGTCCCACAGGAACTTAGTTCTCCCATTTTGACCTCGGGACTTCCAGGTTATACTCGGCACAGATGTTCCTGTACACTATGCCGGCCACTTGGTTATGGCGTTCCATGTATGCCTTGCCTGCTAGCATCTTGCACCCTGCTGTTATGTGCTGGATTGTCTCTGGGGCATCTTTACACAGCCTGCACCTGGGGTCTTGGCTGGTGTGATAGACCCCAGCCTCTATGGATCTTGTGCTCAGAGCTTGTTCTTCTGCTGCCATGATTAGTGCCTCTGTGCTGTGTGTGTGTATATATATGTGTATATATACAGTGGGGCAAAAAAGTATTTAGTCAGCCACCGATTGTGCAAGTTCCCCGACTTAAAATGATGACAGAGGTCAGTAATTTGCACCAGAGGTACACTTCAACTGTGAGAGACAGAATGTGAAAAAAAAATCCATGAATCCACATGGTAGGATTTGTAAAGAATTTATTCGTAAATCAGGGTGGAAAATAAGTATTTGGTCACCTCAAACATGGAAAATCTCTGGCTCTCACAGACCTGTAACGTCTTCTGTAAGAAGCTTTTCTGTCCCCCACTCGTTACCTGTATGAATGGCACCTGTTGGAACTCATCATCTGTATAAAAGACACCTGTCCACAGCCTCAAACAGTCAGACTCCAAACTCCGCCATGGCCAAGACCAAAGAGCTTTCGAAGGACACCAGGAAAAGTATTGTAGACCTGCACCAGACTGGGAAGAGTGAATCTACAATAGGCAAGCAGCTTGGTGTGAAAAAATCAACTGTG
The DNA here is from genome assembly GCF_057382275.1 of Copadichromis virginalis. NCBI lineage: Eukaryota > Metazoa > Chordata > Actinopteri > Cichliformes > Cichlidae > Copadichromis > Copadichromis virginalis. The sequence goes on from NC_140634.1 coordinate 1,825,089, forward strand.
GGAGCAATCATCAGAAAATGGAAGACATACAAGACCACTGATAATCTCCCTCCATCTGGGGCTCCACGCAAGATCTCATCCCGTGGGGTCAAAATGATCATGAGAACGGTGAGCAAAGATCCCAGAACCACACGGGGGGACCTGGTGAATGACCTGCAGAGAGCTGGGACCAAAGTAACAAAGGTCACCATCAGTAACACACTACAACGGCAGGGAATCAAATCCCGCAGTGCCAGACGTGTTCCGCTGCTGAAGCCAGTGCATGTCCAGGCCCGTCTGAAGTTTGCCAGAGAGCACATGGATGATACAGCAGAGGATTGGGAGAATGTCATGTGGTCAGATGAAACCAAAGTAGAACTTTTTGGTATAGACTCAACTCGTCGTGTTTGGAGGAAGAAGAATACTGAGTTGCATCCCAAGAACACCATACCTACTGTGAAGCATGGGGGTGGAAACATCATGCTATGGGGCTGTTTTTCTGCCAAGGGGACAGGACGACTGATCCGTGTTTAGGACAGAATGAATGGGGCCATGTATCGTGAGATTTTGAGCCAAAACCTCCTTCCATCAGTGAGAACTTTGAAGATGAAACGAGGCTGGGTCTTCCAACATGACAATGATCCAAAACACACCGCCCGGGCAACAAAGGAGTGGCTCCGTAAGAAGCATTTGAAAGTCCTGGAGTGGCCTAGCCAGTCTCCAGACCTCAACCCCATAGAAAATCTGTGGCGGGAGTTGAAAGTCCGTGTTGCTCTGCGACAGCCCCAAAACATCACTGCTCTCGAGAAGATCTGCATGGAGGAATGGGCCAAAATACCAGCTACTGTGTGTGCAAACCTGGTAAAGACCTATAGTAAACGTTTGACCTCTGTTATTGCCAACAAAGGTTATGTTACAAAGTATTGAGTTGTATTTTTGTTATTGACCAAATACTTATTTTCCACCCTGATTTACGAATAAATTCTTTACAAATCCTACCATGTGGATTCATGGATTTTTTTTCACATTCTGTCTCTCACAGTTGAAGTGTACCTCTGGTGCAAGTTACTGACCTCTGTCATCATTTTAGGTGGGGGAACTTGCACAATCGGTGGCTGACTAAATACTTTTTTGCCCCACTGTATATTTTCATCATCCCTGTGGGAAGCTTCTTTGTGGTCACGTTGTATCTATTGACATAACATGATAATGATGTTATATCTTTGTACATATTAACTAATATCCACGTTGTTAAAAAGTAAAATCATACCTTTCATTGATTCTCTGGTTTGTCTCAGGCTTTTGCGTGTTTTTTCATTGCAGTTGTGTTCCTCTGTGCTCTGTGTGGTTGCTTTCAGCCTCCTCTTTTATTTTATTGCATCCAGTTGTCTAAGAGCATGTGCTAAGATATATAATCATTTTCTCCGAGGTAGTAAATAAGATTTGTTACATGTGTAACAGTGCTCTTATGTGGAGTAACAAGTGAAAGGTCCCCACAATACAACTAGCTCATTTATGTCTATTCAAGCCTCTTCTTCAATTGTAGTGACTGTTACCGATGCCTGATTTATTATGGCCTCCATTCCAGTTAGCCCTGGGTCCACTGGTGCTAGTGAATAAGAATCCCCCCCAGCTGTGCAACCTGTCAGTGAACACAGTGCAATCACACACACTCAGACACTAAATCCTTAATACCTTGAGACCCACCTCAGGGCTGTGTCCACAGCAATCAGCAGTGGCCCACCGTCTGCTGATTCAGCTTGTACTGACTTACTGGTGCTGGAGACGTGTGTGTATGTGCTGGGTTTGAGCTGGCCTGTGGAAGCACCTAAAAGGCAAATACTATGCAACTGCGTTACTGTGCTGCGAGCTCTTGTTCTCCAAGCCAGCATTAATTGCCTATTTACAACGTCCACAGCAGTGCTGTGCTGAACTGCATTATTAAAGACCAGCTTTCACAAAACTATTATCAATCACGCTCTCGTGTGTGTCTGTGCATGGTTAATTGCACATAGCGTGTGTAAAGGCATCCCTCCTTTCTGTCTAGCATTCCCTTTGGTGTTTGAAGGTCATTGCTGTCTGCTGGGGCTCGTTACACTAACAAGCACCGGCTCACTCCCTAGGGCTCTGTCAAAGGATTCGTGTGAACAGAGGATTACACGTCTCTTACAGGGATCCAGGCTGTGCTCAGTTCCAGCCCCATCACACCCCATTCTTCAATTTTTAAGCAGGATTTGAAAAAATCAAGAGTCTCCTTTTCTGTTTTTTGCTTTGATGCTCTTGTGACGCGAGGACGAGAGAGGCGAGGACACGCCCCTCAATCAGTCCTGACGGAAAGTTCTCCACAACAGGAAAAATGAATCACTAAATAACATTCATAATAATAATGATGATGACACTGCAACGACATCTTCATCAGATATTGTGTACACAGGCTACATGTTTGCGGTCAACACATTTGTTAGATGCTGCAGATGAGCAAATATCCATTGTGACATTATCAGCTCTGCACAGCAGATTTGCAGCATGTCCAACGAGCACACAGACACACACCCTCATAAAGTGTAGGTCTAACAGGACAACGGTGTTTATCTGGCTTCTGATCCTGAATCATTAACCAATAACTGATCATTAATTAGAAGCCACGCCCTCCATGTCATGCGCAAAACTGACAGCATCACAAAACTGTTCGAAATAGCATCTCTCTGTGGTCCAGTTGCTGCACTTTGTAGCCATTTAGTCTCTTTCTTGCATCTCTTTGTGGCAGAACTTTGTCTGTGGTTGTGTTCATTCATATTTACTTCCACTGCTCGTTGCATCTCTGCTGTTTTGTTCATTATTTCATCATCATTTCATCGTTGCGTTGTCTCTCTTTGTGTGTTTTGCAGCAGGTTTTTTGTGACTTTGTCTGCAATCACATTGTGTCTCTCAGTTTTCTTTTGGAGTATTTGATGTCTTTTGTGTCTCTCTGGTAATTTTGTCTTTTTCATCCCTTTGTTCCTCTTTATTGCAGCACCTCTGTCTTTCTGGGACTTCCTCAGCCTCTGAGCCCTGTGGCCTGTGTGCAGAAGGCCTGTGGACCATCCATTTCAAACATACAGCGTATATAAAACTGTGTGTTTGACTGCTTTGTTTTCATATAATTATAATAGTTCTTAACCCATAAGAAGTCTGTGGTGTTTAGAAACAGGTCTGGCTATTATTTTAACCCCTGATCAGTTGAACAGTATCAGTGTGCTTTAAATGTAAACATACTCTGTTGTCCACGTATAATCCTACTTTGTTGCTTTGTGGTTGGCAAACATGCTGTGAAACCTGATTCACAGATGGAAACTCGCCGTAGAAATGAATGTACACCTCTTGTTATTCTCATCGTTAGCTTTCCTGATGGCAAGAACACGCGTTCATCCACGAACACGAGGCAGATGACGTGCAGAACAAAGTGCTATTAAACCCTCGGCTTTCTCGTTAGCGGTTCCTTTCCTTTCCTGTTGATCCTGCGCCGTTCTTGCGCACTTTTCCGTCCAGAGTAATTGGAGAGAGTGTGCTGGCCGAGGCAAAGTGTTGCGCTGGCTGCTCCCACTGAGCCGGTGCCAGCAGCTACTGCTCTGTATCGAGTTGTATAAAGAGCTGAGATCCAGCCAAATAAACACTGAACTGTGGCTTTGCCCTTGGCATATAGTCACTGCTCTCATTATTTATCCCTGTAGCTTTCTGCTTGCCACTTGCAGCAGTTGGTTGTTCAAGGTGATGCTTCCACATGTGGGATATTCAAGGAAGGGAGTAAAAAATAAAGGGAAGCTGGGATTTAATCTTTCATCAGTCAAAGGATAACAGCCCCCTTGGATGTAGACAGACTCGTGTTCAGTGTGAGGAATAAAAGGCGTTACTGTTGTGTAATTACCACATGTGGCCACAGTCACCGCTGCTGAGCAGCTATGAGCTGAGATCACAGACTGTATAGAAAGGATGGATGGACGCTTGGAGCCAGCCTCAAGTGTCGTGGAGGCGTTCTCACACTGATAGCTGCATGAAAAATAATCCAACCCAAACGATATGTTTTTATATAGGATGACGTGTGTTCTGCACTGCATGCTGTCAAAATGATTGCTGTGTCAGAACAGCTGCAGTAAGTCTGAATGTCCTCCGTTCTTACTGGAGCATCATCTGTTTTCCAGTCATGCGGAGGAACCCCTTCATGGTGGAAGGCTGCTGTAGGAAAGGATCCCGCAATGCCCTGCAGGAGCTCTACAACCCCACACAGGTAGGACACTGTCCCACTTCCATAAGCGCCCTTGTCATCTCCTTATCACCACCTGCATCTGTTTTCACATTTGTATTTTACTCCAGGTTTTCGCCTGAAGAAGGCGGTGGAAGAAGGCCTATATTTGTCTTTGCCTGCATGTTTAGAAGGCAGATATTTTCTTTTCTAACTGTTGGTGCCCACAGGACTGATGCTCAGTCTTTACCTGAGGAAACAGCTGACTGTTTGTGAAAGCTCAGCATAATGATTGATTCTCCGTCTCTTGGTCAGGAAATGTTGCCGGCCTCAGGTGATAAGTCATCCCGATTGTATCATAAATGAGAGCAGACAATAAATCACAAGAAAGGACAGAGGTTTTTCTCAGGTCTCACAATTTACCCTTTTCAAGGACAGTGAGGAAATGACAAACTCCTACTAGAAGCTCTTTTCTGCAGCATTTTTTCATATCGCATAAACAGCGAGACTATTACAGTGCTGTCATGTCTGTCCCAGCCAGTGAAACCTTGCTTCATCTCATTTTTCACGATTTAAAACGCTTTACAGGACGACGACCATCTGACCGCACGCTGCCTGCTATAACAGTGTGATTGCCAGCATGAAATTAAAGCGTATAATGTGATGTCATTTTAATGGCTCGAGTTTTACTGGACAGTTTACAGTGAAGAGACTGACGCAGGAAAAATCAGAAGGAGATGCAGACACAGGCCTCAGCCTCGTCGGTTTATGCTTACAATTAAAGAAGCAAAGGACATAAAATAGAGAACACCTACCATGTGAATGACTTTAAGAGCGATGGCTGGGATAAAATCAAATGAATCAAACCATATCAGTGGTTTTGCACATTACTCCTGAGCATATGCTATGTTTGCTATGATTTCCTATCACCCAGAGAGCTTTTTAATTCAAGGGTAAAAAGAAGCTTTGGCAGCACTTTAAATGTAGCTGCCAACAGTGCTGCGTTCATAAGCTATACTGAACTGAAGGGGGACCAGAGAAAAGCATATGTTTTAAAAGGATGGCACTAACAAAGTCATTGCTAACTTTAATACCATGTATAGAATATTCTTATAGGTTTTATATTTCATGGAAAAATGAGTCTAGTGAAAACTGCAACAATCTGTGCCCAGTCTGTTAATGCTCACAGAAGAAGGATTTGGCAGTGATGGCTATTATTTTGACCTGAAAAGTCTAAAATTGTCCCATAAAGTAGAAAAAATAAATAAAGTTCAGCACTCGGTCTAGTTCAGTTTGTCCCTCTCAGATGAATCTTCACTTGTGTCGGTGTGCTGCTTCAAACACACGGTTACAAAATGCTCCAGTTTGGATAAACATGCATTAAAGCGAATGCAGCATACAGATAAAGTATGACCGAAATAATGGATGCAAGATGAAAGGAAATGCTAACATACAACAATGTGTTTCATTTTAAGCAAACTCATTCAGCCAACCTGATGAGCTGAGGAGGGCTGCTGCAGAGTTCAGGCACTGCGTCCTGAAAGGTGTGGTCACCTCTTAGTTTAAAATAACAGCGTGCTGCAGTCAAAAGGTTACTATCAAATATCAGAGAGACGAGTCGTCAGTTGGTCCAAATTATTAGGTACCACTATAGGATTGGTCTATGCAGTGTTTCAGGTACAGCAGACATCCTTACACAGACGTGCATGTACACAGAACTGAGTGCAGCCAGGTTGGTGCTGGACGTCACACTCTGTCAAGCTGAACCCTGCATGTCCTGCCAGCAAGAGGAACTGACCCTCTTTTGATTGTTCCCTTTGTGTAATACCAGAGCCTCTACAGTGTAGGGCCGAACAAGATGAACAGCTTGTGTGGGGAGGCGCAGGCGCGTGTTTGGAGGCGAGGTCCCACGCCTGAAATTCAGATACTTTATCTCCAATTAGAATTCGAGTATTTTACCTTCTTGGAATGTAACTTTTTATCTGGACAGTGTATCATCAATATGTTTAGTTTTCATGAGAAAACTGGAAACTACAGCATGTAAAGCAGGCTGTAGGTGAACCAGCGAGTGTGGCTGCACAGGTATGAGTCTTCTTGACTTCAAACAGCCTGCATCAGAGAGGGGAACGTTCAAAGAAACCCTGCTTGCTGTGATAATGAAACTGTGCCTCGATGTTCACTGTGATGGATTACCAATCTCAAGCAAGTGAGCTGAAACAATGAGTGCCTCGAAGGTAGAAAATCAATTCAACAACTTAATGTTCAAAAGATGGTTGGAAAGGATGGAAAGTGTACATGTTTTGCAGTATGCAGTATCAACTAAATCAGGCACATTTTGGAGCACTGTGGAGATGCACATTTTGTGCAGCTGTGGCTCTCGGGGCTGAGCGCAACCTGCCAGCAGTGCAGTCACTGAGGAGAGGAGCATGACAGGAGGACACTGCTGGAGGTGATGGTGATAGATTGGATAGTTTCTGCTCCTCTTCTGCTCTCTGATCAATGTCCTACCATCTATCACTTCCTGTCTGCATGCCTCTTTCTTCTGCCGCTAACCCCGACAGTGTCTTACCTCACGCTTCCTGTTGTCCTTTATTCACTGTGTTCTGCTGCGCGCTGTCTCAGGCTGTCCCTCATCCTCTCCCTCTCTCCGTTTCCATTTCACTGTCGGCCATTTATCACCCAGGACCTTTTAAAAGCATACCGTAGGAATTTAAACGGTTTGCTGGACAGCTAAGATTAGACCAGGCGCACATGGGCCTGGCGTTAGTTGATTTTCCCTGGATGATTTTTCCCACTCATGTGAAGCACCATTGATATATTTCTATGTAGAGGAGGCTTCTAGTGCAGCTAGGGTAAATTTTAGCAGGGTGCTTGGGGTCAGTGGTCAAAGAGAGATGTGTGTGTGTGTGTGTGTGTGTGTGTGTGTGTGTGTGTGTGTGTGTGTGTGTGTCACGGAAAAGAGGGACCCAGGCGCGGTTCTTGCTCACAGAGACACAGTGTGTTTATTTACAGTGAAACAGACAAGTCCAACAATCCATTCAAAAGTGCAATTTTCCAATCGTGCTCGTCCCTTGCTCCCAGTGCATTCCGTGTAGTAACTCCCTTAGTGTGTGTGTGCTCCCCAACTCGCTTCTCCGCTCGCCCCTCCTGGAGGAAGAAGGAAAATCCAGCGTTAGCCACACGCTAGCCGAATAACACACTCACACTGCTCGCACAGACTATACCAGTTCGGAGTAATAATCCCACGTCGACTGTCGCCGTGAGTCCAGGTTAAATACCCCTTTCTAGCCTGGAGGAATGATTACCAACCACTGGTCAGGTAATCAGCTGCAGGTGGGCCGGCAACAGCGAAGAGGGACTCCCAATGACGACAGTCGCCAGGACACGCCTCTCCCACGGCGCGCACTTCCGTAAACAACCCCGAGGGCCAGGGAGGGAGAAGCAAACACATATACAGAAAACATAAACACAAGCAGGGTCGTCCGGAAAGGGCCCTCCGACCGTGACAGTGTGGGCGTCGAGCGGAAAACAGAATCATAAATAGAAATAAATGTAAGACTCATATAAATATGAAAACCTCACTTTGTGCTTTTAGTGCATCTGTAATCCACTTTTACAAAACATAAACTTTGCAAGCAGCAGCCTACATGGTGGCTACACAGCGACCTCGTGCAGTCATTCACAGTAGCAGGTTTACGCAGACTGTAGGCGTGTTTCCATCCACCTGTTTTTATTTTTAACTGCTGCATGATAGAAATGATTGAAACGAAATGCAGAAAATCTAATGAAACTTCTAAATATTGGAACCAGTTTAAATACAGTGGGGCAAAAAAGTATTTAGTCAGCCACCGATTGTGCAAGTTCCCCCACTTAAAATGATGACAGAGGTCAGTAATTTGCACCAGAGGTACACTTCAACTGTGAGAGCCAGAGATTTTCCTTGTTTGAGGTGACCAAATACTTATTTCCACCCTGATTTACGAATAAATTCTTTACAAATCCTACCATGTGGATTCATGGATTTTTTTTTCACATTCTGTCTCTCACAGTTGAAGTGTACCTCTGGTGCAAATTACTGACCTCTGTCATCATTTTAAGTGGGGGAACTTGCACAATCGGTGGCTGACTAAATACTTTTTTGCCCCACTGTAGGTGGCATCCTTGCTAGTGAACAACATCATGTCTCTATATACGGTATTAATCATGCATACAGCAACAGGGTCCATGTCCTCAGGCCGTTCTGTCAGCAGGGCCGTGCTGTCTGAGGTATGATTCATGTGACTGGCAAACACAGCCTGCACACACCAGCATCACTGCTGACAGGCCTGCAGCTTTACTGTTATTATTTGCATGTAGAGATTTACTCATATTCATATCTATAATTTCCCAGCGTCACTTTTAATACACAGCTCCAGAGTTTATTAAACAAAAGTAAATGAAAGCTTCCCTTGCAGTATTCTCATTTACCCACTCAGCTCCTCGCAGCCCTTTAATATGCTACTCTGTAATAATCTGCACTCCTCTCTCTCCGTGCCGCTCTCTTCTTTTGGATGTTTTTGCTTTCAGCTAATACATGCTCGCTGGTTTTCTTACAAAAAAGCTCACTTTAAATAAATCTGAAGTCAAGTGTTTAATTCAGGGCTTAACTTCCCTCTTATTGAGCCCTGGAGGCGCAGAAGGCGGGAGCTACAAGGTCTCGCTTAGACTTCCAAAAGCCCAATGACACCCTCGTCTTTGTGACTTGAACCTGTGTGTTTTTAGAATACATTATATTAAAGCTAAGCTCTGACTCCTCAGAGATAGTTTTATTAACCACAATTTAAATCAGATGCTGAATGTAATTAAGTAATTTAACGTGGCCACATGTGGTCAGAGTACATCTAAATACAGTAAAGAAACCTGCTAATGATCCTTCTTCCTTTTTATCCTCCAACCAGCAATGACAGGCTGGCTCACAGAGGCAATTATAACAGATTATACCAGCTCACTCATTAATGCTGAATCAGAAATCAGACTTGATGCTCAGATCTGTGCCGTAGTAAAAGGAATGACTCAGCTAATGTAGGCTAACATCGTCTATGTGTGTTCATTGTGTTTGTGCTGAGGGATCCAAGGATACACAGATGCTTCAAGTTGTTTTGATGATCCATCTGTTTGGGCTTAAAACAATAGTTTGCCTTAATCATACTGCTGTTGTCTCCTAATCACATCCATATCCACCTCTGACATCATAAAGTCCAGATGCCAGGATTTCTTCTGAAGTGCATTTAATAAAAGTTAGAGAATTATTTTCTTGTTCTTACTACAAACTTTTCTGCTGCCAGAAAACATGCATGAGTTTGTCCAAAAGTAACAGGACAGTCTGATAAGAAAAATACAATCGTTCAGAGTTATGCAGGTTTCTTGGCTTGTTGGTGAATTCTTCTCATCAACGTTAAGTTGAAAGCCAAACAGTTCAGATATGCATGGTTGTAATAATAGTTTTTAAACGGAGTATGAAGGTGGCCACAAGATCAGCGGTTCAATCCCCAGCTCCTCCAGTTTGTATTGTGAGGCATCCTTGGGCAAGTCCTGACCCCTGACCCCTGGGTTGCCCCTAAACCATTCATCAGTGTGTGTGTGTGTGCATCACATTTTGGGGTTATATATTTTTAAAAACGCTGGTTACCTCAGTGTTGGTGTCTCACTCTTTTCTCACATTTCCTGTGCTCGGTGTGGAGTCAGCTGACATGTCAGAGTAGCTCCCACTTGAATGTCAGGATCCATGTTTATACTCACTTCACTGGTTAGTGCTGGCTGATAGGTGCATTGAAATCCTTTTTATTTGAATGGAATGACTTATTTGAAGAGATGAATATGTTGGATTGAACTATGCACAGCACTGTGTTAAAAGAAGAGCACCAAAAAACCCATGAATTCTTGCTCTTTCCTAGATTTCCTCAGCTAGCAGTGACGGCAGAATTTAAATGTCCTGAGAAAACATCTTAAATTCTGTGAGAAAGTCGAGTACAGCACAAAGAAGCCTGAGATGAAACCCATGACAGGTCCACAGCAGCATAGAGAGCGGTTAGAGCACAAGTTTCACTATCAGTTTAAACATGTACTGTCTATGGCTGTGGAGTCTAACTTAGATAATGGCAGAAAATAACTGCTCAGAGGTGTTTCCAGATGACTGCAGAGTGACAAAACAAGGCGTTTTGTAGGGAGACTTTTATTCCAGGTATCTCGTTTTCATACTGGCTGAACATTTGAACTGGAATTAAACTCCATACCTGCTAAAGATACCATTCTGTCAAAGGATACAGAGGAGTGTTTTTTACAGCTCTGTTCATTCATCCTCTTTCATTTCAGCTTTATACTGACATAGCAGAGAGACGCTTTAAAAGATGGGTCAATGACAAAACCTGAATCTGACTAAACTTTTGCCACTTACCGTTCAGACTTTATCAGGTAACGTGCTGCATTCTGGTACAACAGCCCTTTTGTAGTAACTTGAAACGGTTTCCTTTCTGTTACTGACGTAATTTGGAACGACTGAACAAATAAATTGATTTGAAAGTTAAAAGGGGGCTAAAGTCAGTGGGTTATTTGTTAAATGTAAAAGTTTGAAATAGGAGGATTTATAATACCCACATCAAGATTCTGAACGACAGAAACTCGTGAACCAAAAACGTAATTTAGGTATAAAAGCTGCATGAAAGTGAAAAAATAGCAGTTCCATACATCTCAAACCTGCTTCTTGACTCTATGACCTCCTGATAATCACACTCAAGTTGCATTTTGTGTCCACATACATTTCTGAGGAATATCACATTAAAGAGTTTCAGGCTGTGAAATGTCATTCTTTCAGTAAATAGTCAGGTCCCAGGGTAATGACTGGATGGTACACTTGACTAATAATTTGACTGGTAATGGTATTTAATCCAGGCTGGAAGCTAGCTGCTTTACTCATTCAGCAAAGTTTAGATGAGCGTTTGACAGGTTTGACAAAAATAATGAGGTCATCATCAGAAAGGTGAAAAAGAGCGACTCTAATTCGAAAATCTTTCAGACGACATAGCGCTCTATGACTCATCACACCAAAGCAGCTGACCAATCAACAAGGCTCAACGAAAGAAGCCCGCCTCCCACAACAAATGATATTTGTTGTGTCAGCCGAGCTGGACATTCAATAAACAGGGTCCACCTCTGACAAGCAAAGAAAGCTGTTGTAGACCAAACTGCACATTAGTTCATATTGAACATCATGTAGGGTTGCATGTTTCAGACCAGACATCATTAGACTTTAACCATGTTGTGCAGACAGGTCGTTTTACTGCTTCATAAATAAATGTAATCAGTGAAAAGAGGAAAGTGTCTCTGTGTGTCTGTGACACTAATACCTGTGTGGCTGTTTCACCAGCTGCAGATACGCCTCTAACCCTGCAATCCACTCACTGCAATCGTGTGTGTGTGTGTGTGTGTGTGCGTGTGTGTGTGTGTGTGTGTGTGTGTGTGTGTGTGTGTGTGTGTGTGTGTGTGTGTGTGTGTGTGTGCGTGCACTCTCTGGAATTGGCACCCTGGGCCAGATTATGCAGGAACACAGCAGCTGAGACTGGCACAGACTTGAAAGAAGCGTCACACCTTTCACCCACAGCAAAAAGCCAAAGCAGCTGTCTTGAGTGTTCCTCTGCTGTAAAGCCATCAGACCGGAGCACAGTCATACGCTGTGGGTGTGGGTTCTAAGATGTGTGCGCAGGAAGCTGGATAAGTCACTCTGGGTTTAAAGACAAAGGGATTTAGAGGAGGAGGCTTTACTCTTTTTTGTCTCTGCCTATCTCTACAGGCTGCATATAAACAGGCTGAAGAAAGGCGGTGAAAAGAGAGAGACAAAGGGATTTAAAGGGGATGAGTGCTCTGTTTTGCTCTCGGAGAAGATAAACTGTGTGCATGAAAGAGGAGCTATAGTACAGAAGGCTGTAGAGAAATGGATTAGAGAAATGCATAAATAAGACTTTGTGTGTCATCGAGATCAAAAAGCAAATGTTTCGTGATCTTGAAATTACAAGCTTGTTTACTTAAAACTATAAAATAATTATATTGTGTGGTTACACGAAGTTCAAACCAAGCTCGATTCCAGCAGACGTCCTTCCAGAAGGCCTTTGGCTCACTACTTTGAATTTTTAGAAAAACTAATCTTGAATTGTTTTTTGTGATTCCACCTTGGTCTTCTTTCGTATGTAACTGTGTATTAAAGTAGGTTATAGTGCTCATTAACATTACCTGCTCCACACTAAGCTTTCATAGTGCAGTGGAGTCCCCGAAACTGTGAGACGCACCTACTGCAGGCAGAAGAAAGCACAGCAATGTTTTTCCTGCTGTCTCAGGTCTCTGTATGCGATGGATTCTCAGAGGAGAATATTTTACAGCAAAAAGTGATTCAGCTGACAGATATTTCGATCTATGCCAAAAATTAAAATACTGCAAAATGAGAGATGCGACACCTGAACTCAGGTCATAATGGAAAGTCTGATTCATCCCAAATTGGGTGTGACGGTGTTGGTTGCTGTTGGTTGCTTTCCAGAGACAAACACTTATGTTCTTGAATCTTGAAGTCCTGCAAGATGATGAGTTTGTATTAGTTAGTCTACATAAAAGTAGCTGACAGTGGAGTTTCTGGCTGCAGCAGTAGCTACTGTGTTAAGTCTCGGTTGTAAATGGACAGTTTTCCCATATTTTACCTGGTCTGTGGTGCTATTTATCCTTAAAGAGTGTTTTGGTGTGAGTTGTCCAGTTTGGGAGATAAATATGTCTGAGTTCTGTGAAATCAAAAAAAGATATTACAAGCTCAGCAGTAAAATCTCAACCAAGCAAATGAAGCAAAAAATCCACTTTGACCTGAGCAGTGTCATGTCAGTAATACACTCAGGGTCCACTCTGATTAGTTACACCTCGTTAGTGTGGGGTTAGAATTGCCCTTATTCTTCATGGGATAGATTCAGTTCATTCAATCAGCTCGGCCCTCTTCTCTGGCATCAAGACATTTTACCCATCGAGTTGCTGCTCACTGGACATTTTCTCTTTTTCGAAGCACTCTCTGTAAATGCTAATGATGGCTGCGTGGGAAATTCCCAGCAGTTTAGCAGTTTCTGAATTACTCATATTAGTATGTCTGGTACCAACAGCAACACAACGTTAAAAATCACTTAAACCATTTGCTTGGTGCTCAGTCTGAACTTCATCAAGTCAACTCGACCCTTTCTGCAAGCCTAAATGCACCGAGGCTGCTTTCATGTGATTGGCTGATAACATATTTGCATTACCAAGTGTAACAGAGTAGAGAAAACGATTTTTTTTAAATTTCCTTTCTCTCTTCCTTTTATGTATATTTTTGCATTTGCAGTCGTTTTCTTTGAAAAATATTTATTTTGAAAAAAGGAAGTGTGACCTTCTCTGTTTCACGGTTAGCGATCAGTGCAGCGACTGTAGAAAAGGACGACCTACCAGCTCCCCAAAATGAAGCCAAAATGTCTCTATCGCCCCCTGGTGTCTGGCTGCAGTATAGGTCATAAACCCCGCCTCCCTGTTAGCGGAGGGGACTGGAGCCAGACCAGTGACTGTAAAAAATTTACTTTTCTGCAGTCATCCGATCTGCGATAATACTGTCATTTGTGTAGAAACTATGTTAGTCCAGCCATCATGTATTAAGTATTGAGAGTATTTGCACTTTGAAAAGTAAATGAGACAGGCTGCAGACGTCCATGCTGAACTATCGGTCGTCTTGTTGATGTGAGCAGGAGCTAGAGGGGGGCGTGTGGTTGTGTCCCCTGCCACGTTCACGCTGACACCTCATCTTGGCTAGGTTTTTTTTTTGTTTTTTTGCCTGTCCCGTTTGGCTCTTTTGCATCAGAATTGTTGTCTAAAGGCAAAGAAAGATGCCCAACGGATTTACTTTACCAAACTGACCATCCCAGCCTTGCCGTAATGGTCCATTTGATTCACCTTTTATTGTTTATTTTATTTTCACTTACTGAATACGGGACAGACTTGACTGGGGGAAAGAAGGGGAGAAAGAAAGAGGGAAAGAGAAACAGCTGAGAAGAGGGACGGGGGAGAAGGCAAAAAACAAAAACCAACAGAATGAGCAGAAAAAAAAAAGAAATAAAAAATGCATATATCAATCACCTGGATCACCTGCTGAGAAAGAAAAAAGAAAACAAGCAGAAGAGAACAAGAGTAATAGAATAAACAACATCACAATGATATATGGGAATATGACAGTAAATACTAAATATTAAACATTATTGTGCAGCACATAAGATCAACAGAACACAGTGTGCTTTGAGGTAGGAGCCAAAAAGGGTGTAGTTTGTGGGTGTGATCACCCGTGTGTACACCTGTGAGCATGGACGCGCTTGTTTTTAAAAGGTTCCTTCACGTAATGATCTGCTAGAGGGTGTGGGGGGGCCACAGCCACGTCCTCCAGGGCATGAAGCAGGTATGGAGGAGATCAAAACTCCAGACATCCAGAGGCCCCCAGAACACAAGAGACCAAGGAAGACCAACAGAGGGGCAGCCGCGCCACTGTCCTAGGTTTTTTTTGTTGGCGTTGGTGTAAAGCAAATGGAACAGATTCCTGGATTCTCTCCGGATGGAGATGGCGAGCCTATGCCCAGACTGAACTGAACTCTTGTTTAAGAAACTCATTCTTCTCTCCTGAGAAGCACCAAAGTGGTAACAACTCAGACCACCAAACCAAACCACTGAATCAAAAAAGCCAAACACCATTGCAAAAAGAAGGTAGAAGAACACTTCTCCAACTCCAACCCCCGACACATGTGGCAAGGACTCCAGACCATCACAGACTACAGGACCACCAAACCCTCCCCCGCATCCTCTGATGTCTCCTTCCTCAACGAGCTCAACAACTTTTATGCTCGTTTTGAGCGAGGGAACCCCACAACCAAAGCAGACATGTAGGTAGGAGCGGTGCTGAGCAGGATCAATGTCCACAAGGCTGCAGGTCCTGATGGCATCCCCGGGCGTGTTCTCAGAACATGTTCTGGGGAGCTTGCAGGAGTGCTGACAGACATATTCAATCTGTCCTTGGCCCACGCTGTGGTACCGGCCTGCTTCAAATCCACCTCCATCGTCCCGATACCCAAAAACTCCAACCCATCTTGCCTCAATGACTACCGCCCAGTAGCACTCACCCCCATCATCACTAAGTGCTTAGAGCAGCTGGTCCTAGCACACTTCAAATCCTGTCTCCCCCCCCCACCCCCCCCCCCCCCCCCCTGGACCCCCACCAATTCGCATACCGCCAGAACAGGAGCACAGAGGATGCAGTCTCCATCGCACTGCACTCTGTCCTCTCACACCTGGACAACAACAACACCTACGCCAGAATGCTGTTTATAGACTTCAGTTCAGCATTCAATACAATCCACCCCTCACAACTCATCAGGAAACTGACAGACCTGGGCATCAGTTCCCTCATCTGCAAATGGTTACTGGACTTCCTGACCAACCGCCCCCAACATGTCCGGCTGGATAACCGCTGCTCATCTACCATCACGATGAACACCGGTGTACCACAAGGCTGTGTGATGAGCCCTTTCCTCTACTCCCTCTTCACCCACGACTGCAGACCTGCTGATGGTTCCAACACCATCATTAAGTTTGCAGATGACACCGCGGTGATTGGCCTCATCAGTGACAACGATGGATCTCATCTGGATGACCAATTGCTCCAAGCTGGTCAAGAAGGCTCACCAAGGACTCTTCTTCCTGAGAACCACCTGTCCTCAGACATCCTGGTGAACTTCTATTGCTGCACCATCGAGAGCATCCTGACCAACTCCCTGAAGAGGGAGTAGAGGAAAGGGCTCATCACACAAGGCTGTGTGATGAGCCCTTTCCTCTACTCCCTCTTCACCCACGACTGCAGACCTGCTGATGGTTCCAACACCATCATTAAGTTTGCAGATGACACCACGGTGATTGGCCTCATCAGTGACAACGATGAGGCCGCCTACAGGGAGGAGGTGGATCGTCTGGCTGAGTGGTGTGACAGAAACAACCTGCTGCTTAACACCGAGAAGACCAAGGAGCTCATCGTGGACTACAGGAGGAATGCTGACCCACATCCACCCATCCACATTAAGGGGACGGCTGTGGAGCGTGTGAGCAGCTTCAAGTTCCTGGGAGTCCACATCTCCGAGGATCTCACGTGGACGACCACCTGCTCCAAGCTGGTCAAGAAGGCTCACCAAGGACTCTTCTTCCTGAGAACCACCTGTCCTCAGACATCCTGGTGAACTTCTATCGCTGCACCATCGAGAGCATCCTGACCAACTGTATAACAGTCTGGTACGGGAACTGCTCTGCCTCGGACCGGAAGGTGTTGCAGAGGGTCGTGAAAACTGCCCAGCGCATCGCCGGAGCACCACTTCCTGCCATAAAAGGCATCTACAGGAAGCGGTGTCTGAAAAGGGCTGGGAAAATCATCAAAGACCCCAGTCACCCATCACATGGACTCTTCACCCTCCTGCCCTCTGGGAGCTCCGGACTTAGACCACCAGGTACCGGAACAGCTTCTTCCCCACAGCTGTCAGACTCCTGAACTCTGCCTCCTGACATCTGACCCACGTTAACACATGTACTGAACATACACCCATAACCACCTACACTTTATATAGCCTCTGTAGAAAGTAGCCACATATTTCACTGATCTTAACTGCACTACTGTATAATTCTGTATAAACAATCATTCTGTACAATATAATTATAATTCTACAACTGTTTATAACTTGCATATTTCTGTTTAGTTTCATATTTATATCCTGTTCATAGCCTGTACATACTTATAGTTATAGCATATTCATAACATACCTTCATACCGTGTACATTATAACATACCATAATAGACCCATTTTTGTACCCTCATACCTATAACAGACCCATTTCTGTAATATATCTATATACCTATATTATTGCTAATATATATTTTGTAATATATCTATATCATGGCTAAAGCACTTCTGGATGGATGCAAACTGCATTTCGTTGCCTTGTACTTGTGACATGTGCAATGACAATAAAGTTGAATTCTATTCTATTCGATTCAAAGCAAAAAAAAAAGCAACGGAATTAACAAACAATCCTGACTAATGACCAAAAAGTACAAACTGAAATAATAATGAACTCAATAGGACTGTTTTTTTATTATTGTTGTTATTTTGGAAATTGTACATTGTATATCATTTTATTTTCACTTTTCTACCAAAATAATAACTATTGCCGCTTATTTTGAGTGATCATTGAGTGCATGTCCTTACATTAAAACCAAAGGAATCTCAGAGCTTAGCTTTAGCAGTGTTATCTATCTGAAAATCAGGACTGGACTGATACCACAGCAGCTCTACTTTACACTGACTGCAGCAGAGTTAACAGTGCGTAATTTTCTTGATAATGTAGACGTCTAAACCCAAACAAATTCTTGTTTGCTGCATTTGAGGCCATCAAATCACAAACTCGAACAAACAAAACAAACAGAAAAGAGAATGTAGTTGTCACTGGGTTTTATTGAAATCCTATTTCTCATTTTTTCCTTCGACGTCTCCTTTCTGATTTTTTTCTCCCTGAGGGGTGAAACACACGATGCAGAGAGACAAAGTAAAGTGCTCATGAGAGGAAGAAGAAACTTTGATTGCACTGAGGGAAAGTCAGAGCACTTTGTCATTATCTTGTCTTTGGTGCTATGATTATACCCCACACTTTTCTCTTTGCTGTTTAGTCACAGACACATGCTGGTTCTCTGCACAAGTGTATATTTAAGTACAACACACTGTTGATCCAGAGATGTACATCAGCGCACACGTTCTACATATACAGTAAACACATATCACTGCACACATGTACGGCCTCCGGGTTCATTTCATTCTCTCGTGTCACTGCGCCGCCTGCTTAATTTAACTCTTTGTTGCATTTTAACCCTGGAAAGTAAAACAGACGTCTGTATTACGAGGCCACGAGCACGTATCCAGAGAGGAAGATAAATAACAAAGTAAATATGAGTAAAACTTTTTCAAGGCTCACGTTTTAACAGTCACAGCAATGCATTATTAGTCATTAACTTCTGAATCCATTCAGATTAAATGTTGATAAATCCAATAGCTACGTTTTTAAAAAATCAGGGATATACTCTCCGCTTTCACTCTGTTAAGCAGTCAGTGGTTCTTCCACAGACCGACAAACTAAATCGACACTCTCCCTTGTGTGTTTCATTTTTCCTCGTCAGGTAAAAACAAATCAGCTGGCAGAGCAGCATAAAACCCTTGCACATCCAAAGAGTTTACAGTATAACATTCTTCACATGAACTTTAAAACGTTGGGCTGACATCAGAGATACAGTGTAAAGACTATTCTCTGTCCTTGTGGGTTAGCTTTCACCTGTGAAGGAGGTCTGTCTCCGGGCTCAGGTTGCCGGTTTAACGTTACCGTGGGATAGGGACGGCCGGCCTTACCCAGGTGTCGGATATCCTGGAGTTTAAAGCATGAAATGACCATGCTGCAGAGTTCACTAACCTCCTGTCCTCCTGTCACATGCATGCATGAGAAGGATTCGGTGCCTACCCCCAGAGTTACAACACTGTTAGGGTTGAAAAGCTACAGATCGTCACAAGACACTAAAGACTCCATAAAAACCTCTGCCAGTTAAATTCTTATGATGGTCTGTTAACAGCCCCCTCAGTGAAGGCGAGGCCTCCAGGCTCCACTGCTGCTTTTACAGATAAACATCCAGGGCTGTGTGTCAAACTGTAGCCTCTAATGAAACATCTGTGACTGGCTGCTGCTCAGGGTGGTGTTTTGGGGATTCCCAGATTATTTTTACTTTATTAGCAGTACTTTTAACTGCTACTGCGAATGTGTTAAGAAGTGAACCCTGCAGCAAGTAGCATCATAGCGAGCATGTATCTGTGTGTGTTTGCATGTTTACTTGACCTTGATGGCACCTGGCAGGAAAGCTCAGTGCTTCTAGCCCCTGGCATGAACACTGTCTCCATTCATGGCCTTCCCACACTGCCCTTATGCAACAGCGTCAGCACAAAAATCATGAATCAGTAGATTCACAGATTTAAAGCTGTAGCTTAGAAAGGCTGCTTTTGTGATGCTCAGTATTTAAACATTGCACCAGCCATGTTTGAGATAAAACACAGAGCAGTCGAGTTCAGGCATCTGTGGTAAGTACGTGCAGTTTGTTAACTGAATATGAGGCTGGCAGGCAGATTGGCATGACATCAGTAAATATGTCAGTATCATCAGGACCCAGTGTATGTGAGTTAGTTAACTGATCGTATCCAGCTAGTAGGATACAAGGTCGAGAGGTTCTTGTTCTCAGTTTGCCACTGAAATCCTCTGAATCTGCACAACAGAGTCACAGAGTTCAAAGTTAGACTCACAGAATATCACTGATGGTGGGAAACATGCCTCATATAAATGTTTTACATTTCCCTGAGAGCTGTTGACTTGAAGTTGCTGTTGTAGCTCAACACTTTACTGAAGAAGGTAATAACCACGACCACAGCTTTCCATAAAACATCAAAGCGGGACAAGAGCATCAAAAACAAACTCATTTTAGACTGATCTGATTTTCCAGTTTCAGTGTAGCAGAGACAGAGAGGGCTGAAATGTATTTCAAATGTATCCAGTTACACTGTAACAGTCACACTTGCTACTTTGAATGAAGCTGCTGTCAGCAGCTACACCCGAGTGCTGTCTGTGTATAAAAGCCAGCAAGACTCAACAAATTTGGCATTACAAACATTCTTGCTTTACAATCAATTATTTAACATTAAGCTTATTACTTTCTGCAGCATTTGCTTACTCCTCCTTCAGAGCAGCTCAGTAGACAGCTGTGCTCTTTTTCTAGGTATGAATGTATGAGGAAGGAATATGAAGCAGAGTGCTTCAGAAAAAGAGTGTGTGTTCTCAGTTATCCCACTGTAAAAATACAGGTACAGAAAAACTTCCTCAGATCCAGTCGGTGTCTCCGTGGCTGCAGGCGGTTATTGTGTCATGATGATTGGCCCAGTTTCTCCTCAGCAGCTACTGGACTTCTCATAAATGACATAGTGGAAAAGTCCATGTACTGCTGGTCTTATTGGAAAGGATGAATCTGCCTCATAAAGCTTTCATAGCAGAGCCTTGTTACCTTTCATGCAGCGACCCGTTAAGCTCTATGGTTGCAAATCAGGTGCTATTTGGTACAGTTGTGGCACACTGGCAGCTTTATGCCTGCCTGCTTTATGAATGCCAGCCTGTGCGCACAGACACAGACTGCCTTTAGTGCTCAGTGTGTGTGACAGAGAGGTGCTTTGATGAATCCTGTTGATCTTTGTTTGGCTGTCTTCACAGCTGGCGAGCAGAGAGAGAAGCTAACTCAGCGACCCGAGACGGGGAGCGCAGACGGATGAATTTTTAGGAGACAAAACGGAAACGGCATTCTTATGATAATAAGCAGCATCGAGCTAAAGACAGGATACGTGCTGCTGCTGCACTTCACCCTCTCGACACTGGACTTTCTTCTTTTCACACACCCACTGTAAAGTCTTCAGAAACACAAGGCATACACAGAATAAATCGGACGGTTAAATGTACACAGGAGTAATGACTGTTGCAGCGTCTAAATTGCAATAAGGAGCAGAATCTTAGCTTCATGAATGAACAGTGCCTCTCTAAACAAAGGGAGGTATAAATCAAATGCATTAGTTTCTCTCTTTCAGCACCTTAGGGGTCACCACAGTGGAGCGTCTGGCTCCCCACCATCACCCACCCATAGCCTCTATATTCATGTGGTCTACTTCTTCTGCACGTGTCCAAACCGTCTCAACCTTGCTGCTCTAACTGTGTCTCCAAAGCACTCAGCCTGAGCCGTCCTCATGCACTTGTTTCTAATCCTGTCCGTTGTCGTCACTCCCAATGACAGTCTGTCCATTTCCAGCCTTTTGTTATGTCTCACTACTGTCTCATGAATCTCCCCTTTCACTTTTGCTGCTGTGCTTCTGTCACATATTTTTCACCTCTCTTATGCGTCCATTGCTTCACACGGTTGACCTCAGGTATTTAAACTCATCCACCTCCACTACCTGTACTCCATGCAGCTGTCACACTGTCGTCTTCTCGTTCACACACATGTATTCTGCCCTGCTTCTGATGACCTTCATCCGTCTGCTCTCCAAAGCATACCTCAACACACCAGGTTGTCTTCTATCTGTTCATAGTCTGCAGACACTCCCATCTGATCTCATCTGTCAGCCATTGCAAAGAATTAGAGCTGATTGCTGATGTGATCCCATCCCTACCTTAAACAGATCTGTTCACACACTCATATATGTGCTGCACCAGCCACTCCTGATTCCTTCAGCACCACAGTTCCTCTCCAGGCATGCTATCATATGCTTTCTCTGTGCTGCTGTCCTGACCTTTTCTGTGCTTCTCCATCAACACTCTCAAAGCAAACATTGCATCTGTAGTGCTCCTTCTTGGCATGGCTATACCGCTGCTCACTGATTATCAGCCCGCCAAGAACTCTTTCACATATTTTCTTGGTATGGCTCATCAGCTTTATCTCTCTGTAGTTACTACAGCTCTGCACATCATCATTGTTCTTGAAAATTGGCACTTTGTCTCCATTCCTCAAGCATTTTTTCATCCTCCTAGATTGTGTTAAAAAAAAGTCCGCTGTATGTCATCAGGACCAACCACCTTTCCACTCTTCATCCTCACGTTGTCCTTACTCATCCTCTGCACTTCCTGATTCACTAACTGCCATCCATCTGTCTCTCTCTCTTATTTTCTTTCATCACAAACCCCTCAACACACTCCCTTCAATCATTAGTACATTTCCTTTCTAACTTAGTCTGTCAGTCTAGCCAATAAAGTCCATTTCCCCTTCTGTTGGCACCGTTGTAGACCAGTTTGAGTCCATCTCCTAAGCTCCTAGCCTCCCCCTTATTTACCCTGGACAACTGCATGCACAGTATATCTACTCTCCTTTTATCAGCCAGCTCTCTTTGCCAGTCAAGTCATAGTCTTTCCTTCTCACTCGCTGCATCCTTGTCCATTTTGTTCTTTCCCTTAACCTTTTGGTCCTCAGCATTTAGCTTATTCTGAAGAAACATCCTCAGGTCATTACGTGAGACAAATTGTGAATTTCTTACTTTTGCACCATGAAAATTCATGACTCTAACTGGAACATTCAAGTGTATTTTTAGTCATCTTTAGCTACATAGTAAAAGTCTTTAAGTCCTAATCTGTACTAAAACTGTTTGATTAGTAACAGAAGATGATTTACTGTCAAAAATATGGTTGGTTCAATCTTTATTTTAGCTTTCAGAATATTTTACACTTGTCTTAACTTTGTTACAATACAGAAACACAGGTTATAGCACACGTATATAAAACTACTGCCAAGGCAGCCAATTAACAGTCTGATGAAGGCTCTGTCAGAGACTTTGGTCAAATCAAAGTGACCAAACTGATGTGGAGTAACCCTGAGACTTCCTGCGTCGCTGGCTTGCTTTGCCTTGTTGATACTTTAGCCTTGGGTCTACGTTTGTATGTAAGCTAGTTTACAGACTTTCACTGGAATATGTTTCTTCTGTCCTTTAGCGATCACTTCCTGGCTTCCTTCCTTTATCTCTTTCTTTGCTATCATCAGCAGATTAGGAGGAAGCTATTCATTACCACCGCTGCGACAAGCGGCTCAGCGCTGATACACAGATGATATTTCAAACTCATAACAACTTTCAGAGACAATAACACAGTCGTGGTGAGGAAATGAAGACTTGAAATATTGAAACACAGTCTCCATGTTGCCCTTTCATCACTTTCTCACACATTTTAACAACAAATGTGCAACAAGGAGAGGATGTGCATTTCCCATCATCTCGAACCCTCAGGATAAGGAAGTAAAGCCTTCCCTGTTTGCAGATACGCTGCTGACAGTGACTTTCGTGGTGGGATTAAGGATTTCCAGCCCCCCGGTTTTCTCAAAGTTGTGATGGTGTTTGCCAGAGAGAAATAGGGACTAAACCTTCACTTCCATATCAGTGCATGGTGTCTGTAACACTAAGTAATTCATCATCTAGTATACCTGCACGCAGAAACTGCTGAGCTGGATGTTTGAGGCTCTTATTGGAAGAGATCAAACTGAATTAGCCATAAAATGTGTCGCGGCTAACTACTTTTATAGCTGTGGTTTTATGACATTTTATGACACTGGCTCTTATTTGGTGCCGTTTCACTAGCTTGTGTCCACAAAGTATCAGGGCAGAAATGGGCAAGCATATTTGCTAGTGCTATAGTCTGCTGTCCAATGGGAAAAGCTCGACATGGCCAGAGGTCAGTGACCTCCACCACATCTCATCTCCTCCTCCTGCTTTTCATCCCTGTCCTCACTCTTCATCAAAACCCCACAAGAGACTTCACAGGGCTGCCTAAAGATGAGATAAGTGGTAGAAAGTGATCCCAGAGAAAGAAGAGAGATGAGAGGAAAACTGAGGGCAAGCCTGAGAAGATCCCCTTGTCTCTTTTCCCGAGTTAAATACAGTTTAAACTGTGCTGAGATGGAGGGCTGCATGTCTGCTGCAACATTTGAGGGAATTATAGCCTGATGCTCCCACTTCTTCCTTTTCTTTAAGAGTTTCATCAACAAAGAGCTCTTATGCCTTAGTGGGCTTTGATGCTTTGGAGTTGATGACCATGACTGCAAAATGCATAAAAGAGCAAACAAGTGGAGACGCACAAAAGGAGCACTTCATCTTGACTGGAGACTTTCATTGTCCATCCTGAAAAAGCTCCACTTCCCTTTCCCAAAAGCAGGAGTAACTATGGGAATAAAGGACGCCCACTATTGCTTTAATTCTAATAAAGACAGCAACGTTTGAAAATACTCTTTTATCGTTGCCCAATGAAGAAAGATCTAGATATTACTTTTTCTATGGTGGGAATAAAATATTGTGTCTTGTGCAAAAAAGCAAATCTTAGTTTATGTCATGGTCCTGGGCCATGTGGGCCCAGTATTCTTAGTTCCTTGTATTTTTGTATTTCGTTCCTTATTTAGGCCATGTTTTCTGAGTTGCCCTGTTGTGTTGTTCCCTAAGTGTTTTCCCTTCATGGCTTTTACCCCCTGTGTGCCCCTCTGTGTATCTGTGAGCCCTCGTCTCTCCTTATGTTTTATTCCATGTTTCCCCTGCCCATTATGTCTAAGTTCTCCCCGTGCTCTCTCTCCCCCCTGTGTGCCCTCTATGTATTTATGAGCCCTCGTCTCCCTTTGTGGTTGTTTCATGTTTCCCCAGCCCGTTATGTCTGTGTTTTCCCCGTGCTCTCTCTCCTCCTGTCTGAACCTCTGTGCCTGTACATGTCATGTTCAGTTCACCCCGCCCTGTCTCGTTATGATTATCAGTGTCACCTGTGTTCCCCGTGTGTGCCCACTTTCCTCGTTAACCCTCTGTGTATTTCTGTCTGAGTCTCCCTCTGTTCGGCGTCGCGTTCTCCCTCATGTTGTGTGTAATTCTCCCCGTGGTTCGGTTCCTTGTACAGCTCATGCTTTAGTTTTCCCAGTTTTAGGTTATTGTGTATTACTTCTCGTGGCCAGCAATAAAGCTGTATTTTTTGAGTTTATCCCCGTGTCTGTGAGTCTGCATCTTGGGTCCTTCTCCTGCCTGCCACACAGCAAACCATGACAGTTTAAAATAAATCATAGTTTTGTGCAGAGCTGTCTAATGTGACAGGAAGTTATTTTTTGGTCAGGGAGAGCAAGGATTGCATGTGTTTTATTTATTTATTTTTACTACACAAAATTACATTTGACTGCAAAATATCGTAAGTGCTGGGCAACCGTGTTTTTGTATAGGGATATAACCAAAATACAACCAATTGGCAATGTTTTACACCGAGGCCCAGTCAGTGTGAGTCAGTGTGAGTCAGTGTGAGTCAGTGTGCTTCTTATAACTGAGACACTACTGTGCAAACAATTGTCAGGAGACAGGTTGGACCACCAGGTGACTCACAGTATGAAACTGCTTTGCAAACCTGTCCACATCATTTTTGTGGACAGGTTTGTATTTGTATTTAAATGTAGAGTATTTTTGTGAGATATACTTAAATGAACTGAGCACTAGATAAGTGAACAGAAAGATAGTGAGAAAAAACGATTGTAAGTACTTTATTTTTTGGTTTAGTTCAAGAAGTGTATTTTATAGATGTCTTATCTGACTTATGGGGGGCAGCACGGTGGCATGAAGGTCCCTGGGTCCGACTCCTCCATGTAGCCGGGGCCTTTCTGTACTCCAGCTTCCTCCCACAGTCCAAAGACATGCAGTTAGTAGGGTTGGGTTAAATGATTATAATTGCCCGTCGGTGTGACTGTCTGTTGTGTTTGCCCTGCGATAGACTGGTCGCCTGCCCAGGGTGTACCGCGCCTCTCGCCCCAGCTGGGATCGTTGTAGACTTGTTAGCTACGGGATAACAGGAGCACATCGTGCAATCCCCTACTGTAAAAGCTTTCCCCATGATGCCGTAGCAAGCTGTGCGTGTGATGAACTGCAAACTTGGAGACCTGTTTTGAAAGCTGGCGTCCAAGAGAATCACATGCAAACCTCTTTAGTCAAAGCTGTGTTCGTGTACAGACTCCCTGTTAGCCCCAGTGTTGTTTCATTACTTCATGTCAGCATCTCTCCCACCCTCTCAGCCCCTGACAGTGTATCACTGAAAGGCCATGGCTGTGTGGAGTGGGACAGAGTGGTAAGGCTGCAGGCCACAGTAAAATCAATTTAGATACTGTGAGGAACCCAGAGCACTGCCCTACAGGGGAATGTAGACCCAGAGGAAAAATAATCAAGAGGCACGAGCAAACATTCCCGCCCCTAAAATGCAAAACTTCCATACTGCTCTTACTCTTCTCATTTCTTTCTGTAACCTCATCCTTTCTCTCCTGCCACGGTCTGCTTCACCACAGGCATCACTGGGACGGTGAAATATGCCTCCAATAAATGATTACCGACTGGAGCCACTCATACCGAACTCGCAGGATCTGTAATATTCTCCAATATCATTATTTTCCTCCACACCCATGGACTAATCTCTATCACAGTCTGTGGAATGACTCAAATAAGGCAAAAAGATAGAGTGAATAAAGAGATGAGTATGATAATAAAGCCTAAGATTGATAACTCGCAATCTAACTGCCTGTCTTTTCCATATCCGTCCTCATGCCCTCTTTCTGATTCATTTCAGTTGTAGAGTGCTCGGCTTTTTCTCAGTGCCGTGTTAGTGACCAAGAGCACTAAAACATCTTTAAGTTTCAGAACAAATGTGTGAAATAATATTTTATTATTCTGCTACAATAACTAGTGTAGTGAGTTAAATATGAATGTTGGTGACTAATACGGTATGTTCCCTTTCTTGGGAAAGGTTTAGTTCAATTATTGTCAACAAAAATCCCACAATTGTCACATTTTGTTACATTTGTTACAAACGACTTGCGCAGAGTTTAGCTAATGATGAAGTGTTGTTGGGTTTAATTATTGGATTCCTTATCAGATCAACTGGTAATAAAACCAGTAGGCAGTTCATTTTGTTTGTTTTGTTCATCCCTTCACACAGATTACAGCCGGGCTTTCACTGGGACATACTCGTCCAAACTAGTAACATGGGAATTGGAGCTTTTCATTTAGCCAATGAGTTTTTCTTCTTTAAGCTTGTGGTTAGCTGAACCCAATCAATCACAGCTGAAAAAGAAAGATTTATTTTTTACATCAGCCTAAAGAGGGTTCATTGGTTTATCTGGTAATTATCCTGAAAGTTGGCTAACCACCCAGTTTGAGCTGGGAACCAGTGTTTGTTCAGGGACCTTTATTGCACATCACACATTGTTTACTCTGGATTCTTTTCAACTCTGTGCTGTAAACTACATAATTAAAGTAAAACTGACTGTTCACATCTTGTGCTGTACTTACCCTCCTGAAGCCTTTTATTTGAATTTCACAGTAGTCTCTCTCTCTCTCTCTCTCTCAGACGGAGTTATCAGGAGCTGCTGTCCTCCACCAGGCCAGGAGGGATCAGGTAGTCGATGCCTGTCGGGTCAACAGTGCATCGAGTCGTAAGCGGAGAGTCCTGACACCCGGAGACCTCAAACACCTCGTGGTGGATGAAGACCATGAGCTTATCTACTGCTATGTCCCCAAGGTGGCCTGTACCAACTGGAAACGTGTCATGATGGTGCTTACAGGCCGGGGCAAGTACAGGTGAGTTTGGTACTGTACAGAGAGGAAGGAAAATAAGTGCTTCTGTTGTTCTTCACTGTCTCGTGCCTCTCTCACGCAGTGACCCAATGGAAATTCCTTCCAATGAAGCCCACGTTCCCTCCAACCTTAAGACACTGAATCAGTACAGCATTGCCGAGATCAATCACCGCCTCAAGAACTACCTCAAGTTCCTTTTTGTTCGTGAGCCCTTCGAGAGGCTGGTTTCTGCATATCGCAACAAGTTCACCCTCAAGTACAACTCATCCTTCCACAAGCGCTTTGGCACCCGAATCATCCGCCGCTACCGCAAGAACGCCACGCAGGATGCCCTGCTCAACGGGGCTGATGTCAAATTCAAAGAGTTCATTGAGTATCTGGTGGACCCGGCCACACAGCGGGACGGACTCAACGAGCACTGGCAGACTGTGTACCAGCTCTGTCACCCGTGTCACATCCACTATGACATGGTGGGCAAGTATGAGACACTGGAGGAGGATGCAAACTACCTGTTGCAGCTGGTGGGTGTAGGTGACTCCCTGCGCTTCCCGACCTACGCCAAGTCCACTCGTACCACCGATGCTATGACGGCTCAGTTCTTCAGCAATATCAGCACTCAGCAGCAGATCCAGCTCTACCAGCTTTACAAGTTAGACTTCCTCATGTTCAACTACTCCATACCCAGCTACCTGAGGTTGGAGTAATGGTGGACAGAGATGGGACTCTGAGAGCGGCTGATTCGGTCAAACAGATAAAAGGAAATGAGCGGAGGGCAGAATTTTATGGGAACAAACTTGATTTAAAAAACTGTAAAATTGATGTGTAAACAGGTGCCGGAGGTGTGTGGGTTTCTGGGAATAATTCAGAGGATGTTCAGTCAGCACCGACTGGACAGGGATGTGGGCTAAATGGACTAGACGCATGCAAAGACTGAAATGTGTGGGTGAAGCAGGTCTTCATGGTTGTTATCCTCAGAGGATGGACTGGATGAGGGATTCTCCTGATGTTGTTCCCTACACGCAAACTGCTGACAAATTAGGCTGCTTCAGATTCTGCAAAGCAAACAGCGTCCTCGCACGTGCCCTGACCCCAAAGCATTATGGGAGCTAAGTTTGTCTCCTCCTCCTTCTGATCAATATAGAAACTCCGCCAAATTGTAAGGCACACTTCACATCTTCCACCGAGCTCTCGGCGTGGCGAGCCAGTACCCATCATGCTTGCTCTCATTAGATTCATACAGCTGAGAGGGAAACTGCCTCATCACCACCTCGAGGATTACTGCAGCTGATGGCTGCGGTTCCACTCTCAAGACCTCCACATTAGTAGTGTGGCGGTGCAGCCGACAGCTCGCTGTCACTGGTTTCTAGCATTAGTTTGTCGGCCCTTCTGCCACAGCAGTGAAGTGCTTACGTATCATTGCCTGTAACACCAAGCATCCTTAATACTTTGAGCTACAGAACGTGTCTGGACAGGTACAGGATTCGCTCAGTGGGCGCACCGGCCTGCCTCTAACCTACAAGACGAGAGACGGCCTGTGTGGCTGTTAAAGGGTTAAAGGCGCTGAGTCTCATTACCGCCATGCCCTGCATAGAGGAGCTTCGTGGACGTGCCCCTGCTCCAGCAACCAAACCTGTTTTTCACTAAATGATCCTCTTTTCTCGTCTTCATGCTTTATTTGTTTTTATTGTCTTATGAATCACTGCTGCGAGCAGCAATGAAAAGATTATTTAATTTGCTTTGTTGTTGAAACTAAGATGGAAAGAATTTAATATTTTATTTTCTTGGGCTGAAAAACATTTAGGACACTTTAGAGAAGTTCAAACTTTTTCATTTCTTGTGGTACATTTTTGGCCCTTGGCTTTGTCTTTCTGTGCTTCACATCATTCAAAATTTATGTTTTTTTACATTTCTATTGTCAGACGTTTGGTGCCAAAATGGCTGAGGGCCTCAGAGACCCACAGTCACTGTTAAGTGCACATCATTGCCATTTAGGACATCCCAAAGAAGACACGTCAACAATCAACATAACAGAGAAAGGATCCTGTGGTGTGATTAATGTTGTGTAATGTCAATAACTACACAGGAGGGAGGATGGGCTGCCCATCACACACTATAGTGACAGAGGGACTCGTTTTGTGTTTTACACCAGTTTGTACATTTTAATCCACTCCAGCTTCAAATTAATTTCACAGCGTTAGAATATTTAATTTATATAGCACCAAATCACAACAACAATCCCCTTAAGGTACTTTATATTGTGAGGTACAGACCTGAGAATAACAGAGAGAACAACAACTGCCTTTGAAGCACTTTGGCGACAGTGGGAAGGAAAAACTCCCTTTTAACAGGAAGAACCCTCCAGCAGAAGCAGGCTCAGGGAGGTCAGCAGATCTGTGTGAGGGGGCATTGTGGTTAATATAGTCAATTTAATTCAATTCAGGATAATTCCATGTTTTCGTATCGCACCAAATAACAACAACAACAATCGCCTCGAGGTGCTTTAGGTTGCAAAGTAAAGACCCTCAAAATGTGACGAGAGCGTTCCAGCGGTGATGACGTGGCGACAGTAGGGTTATCACAGCTCAGGCTTGATCACTGAGTTTGATCTCATCCTGAGAGATTAGCAAGACAAGCGTAAATATATATATAACACTACTGATTGTACTTCATTAAGGATTTTGATGGTTTTTGAGTCCCTAACTCTTTGGAGTTGCAGTATGATGTTTTCTTTCTGATAGAATAAATCCAGGTCCACTCTGCTTGAAAACTGTCTCATTATGACCCCTGGTTAGTCAGCACATCTAAATCAGATTACACATACGCCTTTTCCCCCTCGGGCTGGATGTTGTAGCTGCAGATCCCTTCTTGTTGCTTTGGACTCATTGCTGGTGTCCGTTTGTGCACATGCCCGTGTCTGGAGGTTCGAGTCAAACAGCCTTAGTTTTCCTTTCTAACACCCACAGACATCTGGCTCTAATAAAGGAACGAGTCTACTGGGCTGGCTTGTCGCCCCGGTCCTCATCCTCCAGCAGAAACAATGGTTATATTCTCATCTGGGCCTCCTCCTGGGTCAGGCCCACACAAACACACTCACACAGACACACACCAGCACTGCTGCTGAGGTTATTGCCACGCAGCGTCTTACTCAGCAGTTATAGGGAAAGCCACGAGCAGGCAGAACCTCACACTGTCAGAGCTCAGTTTAAACGGCTCATTTTGCGCTCAGAATGAAAGACAAACAATGCACAAAGGACCTCTTAACCTGCAAACAAGCCATTACAGCGGCCTCTCTTCACACTCCGGTTTCTCTCCTCCTACATCGCTCCAGAAGTGGCCCCCTGGTTTAAAAACAAAACCAGAACAAAAAGGCTCAGTGTCAGTGATCAGTACTGTCCATGCAGGAAAACGCAGCCTGCTTAAGCAAACAGAGCCCACGGGGACTCCTGCAGCCCTGAGACGCTGTCTCAGTCTCTCAGTTACAAACAAGCAGCAACATTTAAAGTTATTTTTCCTCCATAGCTGTGTCTATATTGAGGACTAGCTAGTGGGTATATTTATGTTGTTTCTGAACGACGTCTGCTTTTAGACTGAACTACACATTTGCTGTCTTCTAACAGCAGTTTTCCTCTTGAGGATGAGTAGATGATGTTATTTTTCTGCTTTACTTGTATTTTTATTTTATTGTATTGACACCCAGATTTTGTAAATACAAGAAAGAATCGTTTCAGAAGCAGGAAAATTGTGTTTGAAGTGAAATTTCCTGTAAATTTGATGGTAGAAAGTTCAAATGGAATCCTGACTCAGTTCTGTGCTTTGGAGTGGGTGTCAGTGTGCCTGGCTCATGATACACACAGTGTAAAAGATGGACATATCTAATATAATCTGACGTATTTGTTAGTGACATTCAGCTATGCAGGCTGGAGCTGAGCATTTCTGTCATTCTGAGTGAAAACAGGAGACACGGTGCAGCGCCTGGCCTTGGATTGGACTCTTTGTCAGTGATGATGTCAACAGATTAAGTCTTTTAGTGTAAATACACTTATTTGTTCAGGTCATTTATTTGTTTTTTACTTTCAGAGTTCAGATTGTTAACATGCTAAAAAAGAGCTGATTATAAAGGTAGAAGATACAATTTAAGTGTGTGAGCACGCTGCTAGTTTGGCTAATGACCTAACCCTCGTCACCTGTTTCCACCCAAACGCTGCAAGCTCTCAGTCGGCTCACTCGCTCACTCACAGCAGTGGAGACACAAAGGTCGTTTCAGTCTCTCTCTCTGTGGGGACACTTTTCATCAGCAGAGACACCATATTTGAAAATAAGCATCATATCATCAGCACAGAAGGACAAAGCCAGGATGATTTCTTACATGCGTCCTCTGCCTGTGTCGTGTCAGACATATCTGAGTCCCAGCACAGGATATTTTTGTACAGTCCAAACATGATGTCATTCATTCTGCTGTTATTTTTTGAGCTGTGATATTTATGACTTACTTTGGTTGCCTCATACATACACACACAGACACACACACATTACTACTCTCATTTTTCTGTGCTTTTCATTCAGAGGCGACACAGAGACACAGTGAACATCCTGCAGTCACATTAGGACAGAAGGCGTACATCCTCAGTTATAACCTTACTCATACCTGCAATAAAGAAGTGAGCCCATCAGGTATGACTTCAGCTTTATTTTTAGAAATCTGTGGGACGGACATGATCCTGAAAACTACAAACAAATGAGCGTTCGTCAGAAGTTGCTCAGTTTATTACAGCTTGGATTATTTGGAGTATTTTGTCCAACAAACTGGTAATACCGGTATCACCACAACAGGTTAGTGTTAAAGACACACAAGTCAGAGCAGTCAAAGGATGAAAAAGTTGTGGACATTTTATCCCCCACCAATTGCAAGCACTTGGATGTTGTTGGCAGTCGCTATAAAATCGACTCTCTCAGTGTTGTAGGCCTCTAAGTGAGCCGCTGGTTGCAAGAGAAACGTGGGTATTCCCTGACTGGTTGGAAAACAGTTGGAGTTTTTTTGACTTCACCCAGTGGCTGCCAGCAGCTTCCAGCAACCACTTGCCAACTGGTTGGGGAATACACATTTTCCCCTTGCAAACAGATGTTGCCAGATGGGTTCGACTGGTCTCTAGACTTAAACCACTTTATTTTTAGGTCAAACAGCAGCAGACTCAGCCAAAATATCTGTAACAATCCCAACAACTAGCAGAGCAGAATAGTATGAATATGTACAGCACAGATTAGTTATCCAACTAGCACCAGAACAAGCTAACATTCTGACAGCTGAAAACTTTGCTAAATATAACTGCACAAAATTAACTATCAAATGTAAATCTTTCTAAAGTGTTTATGAAGTATACAGGCCGAAAATGGTACCTACATAGTAAAGTCAGATTTCCAAAAAACGTAACCATCTTTTCCCAGTTATTGATCCTGTTTAAGATGCAAATAGTTAGCTTGGTTGTAACACTGTTACTCTTGCCAATAAATATTTAATAGCAATGACTCCAAAACTAACAACCCAAGTTATAATAAACTGAGATGGTGTTTATTATAAGTGATCTTATAATAAACAAGTTAGCCTGAGTAGGCCTGCCCTTCGCATGCTCAGCGACATCTAGGCACGTTTTCAAATCAGTTAGCATTAGCATGGGCATGACCTGTCCAAGCAGGTTTCACGTGTCTCTGTGTCGCCCTGACGTTGTGTACGTCCTTCAGCAGAGGCCCCGCACGTCTCGTGGTTCCAGCTGCTTCCCGTGCTGCCAGGAGGCACGGATGTTGCGCTGTAATGTGTGGGTGACCTTTTAATTTAAACGATCAGTGTGTGATGCTGCGTTATTCCATATCATCAGCGTTTTCACCATGTGTGCTGTATCAAAGAGCTATGTGTCAGTGGAGTTTGTGCGCGTGTGTGCGCGCCACCACTGCTCCAGGAAGTCGAGACCCTCGTTCCAACATGTACCATTAATTTATTTATTTATTTCTAGATACTGCTTCCCTGCTCACGTTACCATGGCAACACACCCAAATTTTCTATATGTTGCTTTTCCTCGTGGGACAGCCTCTCGCTGTGCTCTTTTACTCTGTTCATTTTCAGGGGTACTTTCCAAAATCATGAATAATGAATAATGTACACTGTGTGGGAGAGTGGGGTGGATCCTACAGCAGCGTGACCCGTGGTTTATCCTGTTTTCACAATAAAATGACACTGAAATCCACTTTGTCTGTGTCTCCTTCTGTCTTGTGTGGAACTCGTGTACGCTTCTATCTATGGGGTTGGTGGATTCTCTAGCTCCTAACTAGTCTGGCCATTTTTATTGCCATGCTACTTCAGAAAGGCGAT
This sequence comes from Copadichromis virginalis, assembly GCF_057382275.1. Taxonomy (NCBI): domain Eukaryota; kingdom Metazoa; phylum Chordata; class Actinopteri; order Cichliformes; family Cichlidae; genus Copadichromis; species Copadichromis virginalis. The sequence continues at coordinate 1,858,936 of NC_140634.1, forward strand.
GTCTCTGTCGTGATGCACAAAGTAATTTACCACACTTGTCAATATGTTTTACTGTTATGGGCAATAGCTGACCATTCCAATCACAGGGCATCGAATACTGCTGCTCTGTCAGGTGGTGCTTGGATAGGATCAGAAATTTTAGAGAAAGTATGTCCCATCACAATAATCTATGCAGACAAGCTGTAACACGCTCATTGTGATTAAATCTGACTTTGAGTGTCCATATGGGACGGGTTTGCAGTAACAGACCTGTTACAATAGTGGAAACAGAGACGTCTTGCCACCAGGGGCGGAGCGTGGGGGTGGCTTACTGGGCTTAAGCCCGGGTTGTTTTGTCAGAAGCCCGGGGTCTTTTGGAGTGTAATTTTTTCATAGTTAGATGCCTGGCTGACAACTGTATAAAACAAAAAGTGCAAGCAATATTCGAAGCACATAGTGCACACTGTGGGAATTTACGACTGTGCGTGAATCCCCCCTGATATTGGTATGATCCGAGCTCAGGCACTAAGCGACTGAGCGAGAGGGCGGGGCAGCTGCTGCCTGTGAGTGCGCTGTTGGAGAGACGGAGCCAGCCATACTAAGGAGAGCTTAAGTTTGAGCAGGTACCAAAGCAAATCATTCGTACCGTACAAATAATGTAAATATGACGGTGCATCACGAAAGATTGATATCAAACTGATCACTTGACCAATATTACGTTACTCGCTCTTCAAGTGAATCAACAAATGGCGAAATGAAAAGCCGAACAAATGCTATTTTTTTAGAGTCTTAGCTTACGTGTGTTTATTTCATATTTTCAGTTCTTACCCTCCCCGACTAAATCGGTTTCAGTTATGTACTGAAACATAAGAATGGACATTAGAGGCTTCTTTCAAAGAAAAAACTCAGGTAAATGTTATTTTATATATTATGCTTTGTATGTTGTTCAGTATATTTCTATGCAAACCAAGAGGGATTTCAGTACACAGCAGGATATTCACATTTGTAACCAGATATTTACATACACTTTAGGGAGAAAACATAAAACATTTTTACTGTACAACATCAATTTAGAGTAAACTTTTGTTTTAGATAAATATTGAAATATATTTTGAATTAGTTAAATGTCAGAATAAAGAGAGACAGAGCTATTTTTATCACTTTCATCAAATGTAGGAGTACATATACACTAAGTTTATTGTTAATTAATAAGAAAACTCCAGACGATTCCATTCTGAGCTGAAGAAGCTTCTGATAGGTTAGTAGAGTCCATGTGAGTAAACTGGTGGCACAGCTGTGGATGCACATAAGGCAAAACACAGAGGCTGTTTCTGTGACATGGGAACATCAAGAGATATCAACCAAAACACCAGGAACAGAACTGTGGAGCTCCATAAGTGTGGCTCAGTTTGAATACAATTTGGTGCCATTTGCTATTAAGAAATACAGACAGTTTCTCTCTTTACTCTTAAAGTTAACAAATATGTTTTTATATTTATCTAAAAAATAAACATTTAGTCTGATTTGATGTTACAATTAAAAAAGTGTTTGTGTTTTGATCTGAAGAGTTTGTAAATATCTGGTTTCAACTGTATATTTGATGATTGTCAGCACAAAGAGGGAGAGAGAGGAGCAGAGAGGGATGGAGAATGAGGACAGAACAGAGATGAACAAGAGCAGGTGAGACACACATGTTAGTCAAATGGTCGTTTGCCAAAAGTATCATCGTATCATAGGTCCTCATGTATCTCGTACCTAGTGTTTCTTTTTAGGTTTGCTATTTTTCAAATTCTACATTAATTAAGTTCTGCAGGCTTGTTTGCACAACAAGGCTAAATAATTATATAAACTTTTCTCAATCTAAATAGTGTACTTTGGTAGAATTAAAAAATAAGTGTAGTGCAGGTCTATGATGACTTTTAGTGCTACTATCATCTAGTTCTGATTCTGGTTCTGTCTTGGTTAAGTCCTCAGTCCTCCTGATTTTGAACTGTTGCAGTCCTGTTTTAATTCTGGATCAGTCCTGGGTCTGGTTGAATCGGGGTTTAGTCCTCGTGTCTTGATGCAGCCCCGACTTTGTTCTGCCTCGCTGCTTAATTAAAAAACTAGTTTAAGGTGTCCTGCACATGTGATATATATTTTTCCCTCTATGAAGTCATTCTTTTTTGAACAAAACTCAAAACAAAGCCTATTAATCTTTCAGTCATTTCTACACCCCCCCCCCCCCCCCCCCCAAAAAAAAAAAATCCCACATGCATACTACCCTTTAGGGCTAAGCCCCGGGTGTTTCAAATGTCTGGCTCCGCCTCTGCTTGCCACTAGGTCATCTCACATTACACAGTTTCAGATGAAACGTGATTTGGATGTCAGTGAACTGAGAAGTGTTAGGCAGGTGACATTTTCTAACTATTTTATGAGTGTTGTCATTATTTCCTCCTCCAAGAACAGGAAACTACAATTCATACAAAGTCACCAAAATTAGAAGGAAAAAGTTTGATGAGTCTTAATTTTAATGGTAGGGTTGACTCTGTCAGTCCCCCGTTGAATGGGTGGTGTAATGGTGCACATGACCATCATAGCCAGCCTACCTGCGGACCTACATATCGATCCTTTTAGAGGAACTTTTTACAAACAGCTCTCCTTCAACGGCCAGTTATCCAAGACCATCCAGAAATTCTCAGAGCCACAGTATCACTGTGTCTAGGCAGGGTCCTGATTTACAGTCAAGCAGGTAACCCAAATGTCTGACCTTTGTTTCGTCTTGTAAATGGTAAATGGACTGGCTCTTATATAGCGTTTTTCTACTCAAAGTGCTTACGGACTATTACAACAACACATCATCAGTAGAGTAAAACTAACCATGATGGCCTAAAACCAGCTCGCATTCCCTATTAATGCGTCAATTCTGCTACAAAACAACAGAAAAAGTCGACATCGAAGGATTAATACTCCATAGGTCAATTCAAATGAAGGTATTATTCTGTCAGTAAGTCAGCAAGTGTCTCTAATTGTGTAATTTTTCTAATGTGTTACTGTTTAAATTTTGGACAGTGAATTGGCATCAGTTGTTATTGCAGAGCTAATGTGATGTAATTATTTATAGACAACAATCTGGATGACAAATCTGAACTGTGAAACCATTAAAACAGTTTGTCATGTAATGTGGCTCCAGCTTCCCGCCACCACATGGATATAAAATCACAATAAAAGACATTCGTGACCCGACATACACGACTCCTTAGCCTGCAAGTCTCTAGGTTCTCTAGCAGGCTCTGTCCAAACGACAAGCAATTAAATGCAATTTATACATATATAAAATGATTTTGCACACCTATGGTAGAGACAGTGCAGATATACAAGCTGGCGGGCAAGACTGAATAGTCTAAATGTTTTCTGGACCGTCTACTTTGCCAGGAAGAGGAATTAGAGGGAGCACATGGCATCTTTTATTCTGGATACTTGATGACACATTTCGCTTTGATGAAAAACTCTTAGCCGCTGTGCAAATCTGTCTTAGACAAGACGGTGATGATGTATCGCATTCTCAAGAAGCTACAGATGCAGAGCTAGCAGAATGATGCATGAGCCAAGACAATTGGCCAACCCACTCCTGAATATGACACCTCCTTACTTCCTCATGTGATAGTTGATGGATTAGACCAACTGAAGCCAAACTTCACCAACAGCAAACATCACTTGAGAAATTAAGAGATTGGTGTCCTTCTTGCAGAAGTTAGCAGAGTTATAAACATGGCATGCAGGCTATTAGCTAAACGAGTTAGCGGAGGCATTGTTTGTTTTTTTTTGGTTTTTTTCCTGTCCCATTTGGTTCTTTAGCCGTCAGAACTGTTGTCTGAAGACCAACAATGAGACCCAATGGATTTACTTGCCAAATGGATCACCACGGCCTTGCCGTATTGATCCATTTGATCGACCTTTGTTGCCCCACAGGACCTGGGGCAGCCCACCCGACCCCACCGCAGAGGAAACTGTACCCACCCTAACATTCAATCATCTCCCAGACTGCACAAGACAGTAGACACCCAGGTTAAGTTTATTCTCCACCTCTCCTGTGACTCTCCCCCACCTGCAGAGTGGACTCCTCCAAGGATGGAACAACCTCCCTGTCAGTTGAAGAGCCCCCTAGTTAGGTCGATGCGCCAGAGGCCCCCTGCGCCAGGGCTGAGCGGAGGCATTGTTGAGTTGCACCCAAAGTAACAACATTTTCAAATAAAGTAATAGTTCCATAAAGATCAAAGCATGGCCTTATATATGATTTTACACTGAGATATTTGATGCTTTGCACATTTGAAGAGTAGATCCTGTAGTCTTTTCATTATCTCATTACAGTGGTCCCACATCGTTGGGTTTCAAACAGGCATCTGTGTTGTAGCTGACTTGGATGATTCGTTCCACAAGTGAAACCTAACTCAGGTGCAGGTGGAGGGTGGAGACACACACAGACACAAACAACCTACCATTGTGAGCCCGTCTCTCTTGATCGCATTGTCGTCCTCAATAAACACGTGCTGGAGTGCTCTCCAGTCTGCCCATAAACATGTCCTCAAACCAAGACGTACGTTCTGCAAGGCCTCTGGCCACAGTTACACTCTCCGTCTCTTTACACACTCAGAAAAATAAAGTCATCATCAGACCAGCTAAAATGATGTGTATCCACACAAAAGAGCTCAGACTCTGTGGGGGCCAGACTGGGAAACCTGGCTGGTCCCAGTCTGGGCAGGAGCCCCTAGAACCATCGTAATATTTACTACTCCAAACAACCAGTGTCAATAATTGATCAACGTATTGATTGTGCCTTACAGACACATGGTTACAGCAGGCTGAATCCTTACATCAACACCCCGAGTCATGCAAACTGTCAGAATGCTTGAAGCACAGCCTGAGGAGGAGTGGCAGCAATCTGTCACTGTAACCACAGATTGGGGTGCTCAGCTGAAAGCCTGACTCCTTGTTCACCTTTACTGTAAAATCAAAACCAGTAAAAGAGTATTTCCTGAGAAACCTCTTCTGTCTCCCCATGTTTGGATAACATTTACAATAATAATCTTTCTTAAAGTGTTGTAATTATGTTTAAGGAAGAGATACCTCAAACTGATCTAAGGTTGGTATGTGTTCCTCTCACCTTAGAGCAGACCACACATAAGCTGGACAGGAAATGGCGTTGCGCTCATTTATATATTTCCGTTTGCTTGATGAACAAAAGCCCTCTGCTAAGCGAGGACGCCTTACTGCTCGTCACTGATGAAACGAAAACAGGAACAAAGCACGATTCAGTTTTAATCTTTAGTAACACGCTACGTATCACAGACTTTTAAGGTGGCGGTGATTAAGCCTTTACTTTCTAAGCAAACATCTGACTGTCTTAGCTAATTGTAGACTCATTTCTAACTTACCTTATATTTTAAAGAATCTTGGAAGAGTATTTGTCAGACAGCGAAGACAGTGAAGGTTACAAATGATCTTCTTATAGCCTTTGACAGTGCACTCATCGTGATGCTTGTCCTGCTAGACCTCAGTGCAACATTCAGTTCACAACACAATACAATGCTGTTACAGAGAACAGAACACAATGAGGCTATTAAAGGAACTTTGCTGCAGTGGTGTGAATCACATCTATCTGTTAGACTCCAGTTTGTGCGTGGAAATGCGTCTGTAACACAAAAGTTAGTCTCAGAGTTCTGCAGGATTCTCTGCTGGGACCAGTGCTTCCCCAGCATTATTAGAAAAACTTCACACATTTTCATTGCAATGCAAATGATACCAGCCTTTATATACCATAGTCACAGAGACTAGTCAGTGACCCCTTGTTGCTGGAGTAAAATCTGTGTGCTGACTGTTGCAGGGTGAAACTAGTCATATAGATCTCCCTTGTGATTGTTTGGGGTAATTGATGATAATTTGCATGAAAAACTCTCCAATTAGTCTGTGGAAGTAGTGAAAGTGATGCAAACAAGAAATAAAGTTAAAAGTTGGGCCTTGATGCTAAAACCAACACATTTCAAAAGGTGCAACTTTTACTTTGAGCCAAAGCGCTCTCCATTCACAGTGTCACTGCTCTTAATGAGCAGCTGAAGTGCTGGAAACCTGCAAGTGATCAAAGGAATCTCCAGCTGATTGTAAGTGTAACCAGTTTCAAACAGTGGTAGCAATCTCAACCAACCACTCGTCAACTGGTCAGGTAATACAGACTTTTCCACAGGGCCTCACAGTAAGCACACCTTATTGAAACTAGGATTTATCCCATGATATTGATGCTCAAAGAGTGGGTGTTACATTTATTCGGTTGTGGTATTTAGCAGAGTTTAGGTCTGCTTTTCTCAAAAATAAGTGAATAAATAAATAAGGCAAAGGCTCAAAAATTAGAGCAAAGTCCTACAATTCAAAAATATTCATAGGATGAAGATAAAAGTTTGCATGGCTTCGTTAAAGAGAATAAAGTTGTTCAAAACAATTAACCCATTCTGAGTGGATGCAGTGAGAGACACTGGGAGTGTGTACTCCTACAGACAAAGTGTTGGTCTTTGCCTGACGAGCAACTTTCTTTACTGTTCTTCAGTTTTCCCCTTGCTCTTAAAATACTTTTACTGTCGTGTAAGCATAACAATAATATCCTAAAATTGTGCATTTAAATGTTGCTCCTTGTTGACCTTACATACACTTTGCATAACAGCCGATCTACTCATTTAAATTCAGTTTTTATTTTTGTTTTTTGTTTTTAATTTTCTCTCAAACACCACTATACTAGCATCAACATGGAATTACAATAATTTGTAATTCCATGTAAAAGTCCTGTCTTAATGATGGGATTGTGATGCTGATAAATCCAATAACTTCACCAGTTTTTCTTTCTTGCTTTCAGCAGATTTACATAGCAGTCTCCCAGCCTTACAGCCATACATGATAAATACATACACAGCATGTTGTGAACACACGTGCACACTGCAGCCCTTCTTTTGTCAAACATGATGCTCTGCTGCCCATGTTTGTGATAACTCTCATGCCGCCGTTATTGCTAATTATGAAATCCCGGGTTTACTTATCAAGTTGATCATGTGATGATTAGCTTGACTGTCAATTTTAAAGTGAGTGAAGCCAGACACAAACATGTGTTTCCATTATCTGGAATGAGAAAAAATTATTCGTTATAAAGCCTGGATGTGAGTCAGACTGTCACTGAAGGGGCAACAGAAAGTGAGTGGGCAGTAAAGTTTGGTGAGAGCCAGGGCTCCAGAGACATGGAGACTGCTGGCTGTCAAAGTTCTCGAACAAGAGGAGAATCAAAAGTAAGTGCAGGGAAATACAAAAGCAACTTGAAAGCAGTTGAACAAGCTAGCACTGTGGCTGCTGTAATGACCTGGCAGAGAGTGGGTGGATAAGTTGCTCCTTCAGTACTGCAGAGGGGTGATTAGATGATGAAGTGCAAGTATGTCAGCCAGAAATCGAGCTGAAAGCAGTGAGAAGCCACACCTCTGAAAAGACCTGACAGACACACGTACATTAGGCTCACTCCAGAGGCAAAAGGAGACCACCAACCCCCTCAGAGACAGTGGGAGGCAGTCTGCAAAAGTTCAACCACAGCTCATAATGACAGAGTGCAGGACTCGAAGACACGAGTGCATTATCATACTCTAACTGTTTAGAGATTCATATTTTAAAGTCTTATGTGGATGGTTACAATAATGTAACAAGGTATCTGTAGAGTGCAGTCAAACTTTCTGACCTGGTGTCCAACCTGGGCAAGAGTCTTCAGCCTGATCAGCCAGTCACCAGTAACCAGTGCTGGTCTCTCTACACTTTCCAGCAATACTGAAAATAATGATGCAGGATGGCAGCAGGATGCCCCGACAACTTCTGGCCTGGAATTAAATGTGGCTGACAACCTAGAGTTTATTCCAAAGGTGCTAATCGAGTAGCCATTGAGAGCCTTCATTATGTGGGTAGACTGTCCACTCAGTGAGAGTTGTGTGAGCAACGTTTGGAGGCAGTGACAGAACAGCTACTAGGTCCTGGTTAGCTCTGTCTGTGATTGCTGGTTTGTGGATGAAAGGCTAACCTGTACAGTCCTACTTTTGAACTGTAGAGTTTGAGAAAGAACGCCAGTAGTGACATAAAGTATCAGATTTACCAGAAGACCTGCAGTCGAAGGGTGATGAAGTACTTCCTGGACATCTAGAGTACGCTGAGGGCTTATGAGAAAAAGAAGCAAGGATGGTTTGTCCTTTCTTTTGTCTTCCTCCCATTGCCCCCAACTGGTCTCCACAGATGCTGCCTGTCCCTGAGCCTGGTTCTGCTGGAGGTTTCTTCCTGTTAAAAGGGAGTTTTTCCTTCCCACTGTCGCCAAATGCTTGCTCATGGGGGGTTGTTTGATAGGGATGATCTCTGTAGAGTCTTTATCTTACAATATAAAATGCATTGAGGTTGTGATTTGGCGCTATATAAATACAACAGAATTGAATTCAACTATGATAAGTACATGGAGTATGTTTTTTTTATGTGATAATAATAATAATAATGGTTTAGATTTATATAGCGCTTTTCAAGGCACTCAAAGCGCTTCACAATGCC